>NW_020897695.1:20649961-20912461 GCF_003984885.1 Neopelma chrysocephalum | reverse complement strand
GAGAAAGAAGGAGAAAGAAGGAGAAAGAAGGAGAAAGAAGGAGAAAGAGAGAAAGAAAAAGAAAGAGAAAGAAAGAGAAAGAAAGAGAAAGAGAAAGAAAGAGAAAGAAAGAGAAAGAAAGAACAACAAAAACCCCTTGACAGAATCAGACAGGCAGATTTGTTGCTTGAAATTATTTTTAAAAATAACCCAAGTTAAGGGGCACAACATGTATTAATACAATCTTTCCAAAGTCATTACTATCTGCTGTCTTTTGCTGTGTTACATTCCTTTGATTTCTTCCCCTCCATAAAGACTGAAAAACAACTAGACCTAAAGCCTGGTTAATGATGATCTGATCTGTCCCTGATAGGTTAAATAGCTTGTGGCAACAGTAACAGAGGATCACAAACACGAAGGCAATCAACTAGGCAAAGCAGTGCTATTAGCATCCTCGTGATTAAGATCCTAAGTGAGAAACTATTCCATGGCATATACTGAACTACCGATCTTTTTCGACTCCAGAGGAATTACATTTTCTTACATCTCGCTTTTACAGATAAACTCATTTACCAAAAGTTCTGAAAATATTTAAAACATACACAAACAGTAGGATCAATAAGTGGCACTTTCTACTGGGGCAGTACATCAGTTGCTTTTAATACACATCACCCACACACTCCTAAAAGTAGATTATCTCTACTTTTGTTTGGGATTTAGAAAGCTGTTAAAAATAACCCCAATTAAATATTTTTACTATTACTTCAACAGATTAAACTCTGTATCTACATAAAACAGCTTTCCACCAGGAAAGAAATTATTCGTGTTTTCTTACCCAGTAAATAGAACTTAATGAATGAAGGATCCAGGTCATACTGTCCATATCCAACTAGTCCATCCCTCACAGAAGCTGCTGTTCGGGAACGTGAAACATGCAATACAGAGCCCAAACTTAAATCACATCTTAGTGGCTTTACATTTCAGATATGAAGTATCCTCTGAGTTAAAATTTTATAATCCATTCATTATCCAAGAATCTTTTAGAATAAGGAACTGAACTTTAAAAATAAGAAAAAAACCCAAACTAAACAACCCCACCACCAAAACAAAACAAACAAATCAAGTCATTAACTCTGCATCTAAGCATGTGTTATTTTAAGCACATGGTATTGAGATTGTTCCTTTTTGATTCTGTCTTACAAACTATCTAAATACAATGGAAAGAATAAAGGTTATTTCTTAAAAAATATAAAGTGCCACATATTTTTCAAGTCTTCAAATGTGTAAACATATTTGGGGAGGGGGTGTGTTTAAAACCAGTAATGCTCTTATCCTGAAGCAATCAGAACTCCTTCCAATTAAGCAGCCTAATATTGCTAAAAAATACAGAGTAAGCTGTGTTACTGCTTTTTTTGATATCCTAATTTCCTACATGTCCTTTTGCTTCAAACTCTGCAGCAGGAAAAACTCTAATTATTATGTCAAAGCAAGATTAGCAGCAAAAGAATTAGCACAGGCGGGTAGGAAAAAAATCTGCTTTGGATTGCACTGTTTGTAGCAATAGATTAAAATGAGCAGTGACACCTCAAACTTCCCAACCAAGTCTGCACTAAATTTTTGCCTCTATCTTTCTTCAGAAATTCAGCAGCACTAAATCCAAAACAAATGACAATGCAGTAACTTCCTTTGGTAAAACACTTGTTTTATGAAACCTGAAATTACTTTCATTCATATGCTCAAGATCCATTCATATACTCAAAGGCCAGGAGTATTCTGAGAGGACAGCAAAGGGGACAGCCAGCAAGATTTGCTGCGTGGATAACATACCCTATGACTTCCTCTGCTGATACTCTTATTAGCACTAGGAATACTTATGGTGACAATACAGGCTGTTTTCTTCCTTCCCTTCTTGTCGACAAACAGCTTGGTTAAGGAAATTACAAACATCTGTAATGGCTGTGCTTTGCATCACTTACTTAGTCAAGTAAGAAGTGACTACAACTGCCACAGAAAAATGCAGAAATACTCTGATTTTCAGCACTGGAGCTAAACATTCCAGTGAAATGACCACTTTCTTCACACTTTTTACTTTATCTCATCAATCCCAACAGATGAAAGTTTCCTTAGAATCAAAACTAGATCTATATATCAGTGTCAATCTATACAGGAACTGAGCTGAAGGAAGAATGTATTTAATATACATCTACTGCAAAGATGTGCCTTCTGTTCCCAACTTATGATATTCAAATGAAAGAAGAAAAGATCGTATTCCATATTTTACAATTAGCATTTTAAAACAAGATCAAAGGAATCAAGTAGAATGTTTTTGAAAGTGCAATGTTTTGATCACAGTCCCATTCCAGGAAGCCTGTTTATCTCCTCAGCATACTCTCAGGTTAAGGGATGCCTTCATCCAGAATTTCACATTCTAACCCAACACAGATGTTTTAACACGTAAAAGAGCTAGGAAAACTCCATATACCCAGGAAGAACTTCAAGTGTGAAAGGTACTTTATAAAACTTTATCTTCAGCTTTTACAGTTTACTTTAGGTTTTACACCTGTCTCACAGTAGCAGTAAAATTGTATCATGATTCCTTCACGATTTTGTAACTTGACAAAACACAACAGCACAACTCTGAACTGCTGCATTACAAATGCACATTCCACAATCCACTATCCTGTTCAAATAACATAATCATAGAATTATACAGTTGTCTTATTTTCTCAGAAAAAAGCATCCATAGTGAATTGAAGAGCCAAGCAAAACCACACCAAACCACATCCTGATACTAAAGAATCGGTAGTGCTAGAATTTCATTTTAATATACAGGGTTCAGAACAGCGTACTGAAGTGACACTAACTTGATCTGTGTTTCTGACTCTTTGGTTTCAGGTATTCATACATCTTATCTAACGAAGGCTTCATTCTCTCAGCAGCTGGATGATGCATTCTTTACAGGCAGTTGATTTCCTTGACATTAACAGATTTGTATGCGAAAAAAGAGAGTATCATACAAAGCAGCAAACACTGCTAGGGGAGGTTCATCTCTAAACCACCAAAAGGTAAGATGAGTACTTTAGCCCTGAACTAAATATCAGATACCAAAAAAAATACAGCAGCATTTTGACCATCCAAAAGAAAAAAAAAAAAAAGGCTTAATCTTCTTGGTAATCAGTGCAAAAAATAACTTGACATTCAGCTAAGAAAATTATTCAATCAGATCTCCATCTCCAGGTAGTGGATTCTGATATTATCAGTTCTGACACTCAGCAACTATTTAGTCAAACACATTCTATCCCAATTGGTTTGTCCCTTGTTGTAATCTAACTACCCTTGCAGGCGTTTTTACCATTAGTGTATTGTCTCATTTCTTGTTTTGTTCTTAAAGAGACAGAGAAACCAACTCTTCAGATCAGCAGCCAATATAATACACTTTCAAGGTAAGGCAAGTACAATTTACATGTACAGTGTTTACCACAACAAAACCACAGTATGATGCCAGCACAATCTTTAAGAAAGTTTTCCCCTAAATCTCTGCAGAAAGCAGCCTTAAGAGAAAGCAGGGATTAGGGTGAGCTGGAAGGTAGGGAGGGGACTTACCTCAAAACCAGCCAAGCGGAAATCAGAGCAGTAATTCTACCAGTCGGCAGAGTACACTTTTAGAGCTATAATGGTGCAAAGAAGTGCTGGGCACCATTGCCTGAAGGCAGCATAATACACTGCTGACTAATGACTGGGCCACGCGGACAATGAATTTGGGGGTTGAAAACTAACAGAAACTGTGCAGTACCTTGACAAATGGGCTTTCAAAATTTCATTCATTGAATAACCTTTAAGCGCAAAATTGGCTCAAGTTCTCTCGGGAATAACATGACACATGTTGTTGGACAATAAGTATTTTCCTTTTTAATTAAAACTATTACACCAAATACATAAACATGATTATAGTGAATAAAATATAAGAGTTAACTATTTAGCAGCTAGAAAAGACCGGATCCAGAATGTGAAGTGCAATACAATTCGTTCAGAAGGGTCAACAAATCCCAGGGTTAACTACCTGATTCACTGAAATTCATTCTTGGCAAAATACATTTTCCCTGCTTTGAGACTTAAAGCAGAATGAGAACTTCAAAGGTATGTTTAATGAGCTGCTACAAATACAATTGGTTAAAAGAGGCTCAGAAATTATGTACTAAAAGCTGCATTGTACTTAGAATTACAACTGAAAAAGCCTCATTTTAAGAGTCTGGTCAAAGTCAAGCCCCCATAAAACAAATCAAGCCTCCTATAAACTTTGTCACCTTCTGTACTGACAAACACATTAAAACAACAGAATCCCTCTTTAAAGGAGCTCCTTTTTTTCCCCCAGTGCAACTCGACTTCCAATTTGAAAATAGTAATTTTGGCTCTTTTTACCGACAGAATGAAATACCTAAAGTGTCCCTAAATTAACAAGTAGCACTTGCCATAGACAGCATCGCCTTTAGCAGCTCCTAAAAACTTCAGAAAAGGATCTTAAAACAGGAAGCTTAGTGAGCTCATAAAACTGTTGTTGGAGCCAGGAACACATAGCATATTTAATCTGCAAACTGTGAGAGTCTACAATGATTTCAGCAAGATCTGAGGCATGCCCTCAAGGTTTGCTGGGATCTGGGATTAGGGAGTTGATAAGAACCCTCTACTGCCCATGGACATGTTTTTCTTCTGCAGTTAAACACAAATGCATAGAGACGTTTGACTGCTGCTTGGCGTTACTGCTCAAGTTATATAAAAGCTTTGCAGCTCCTTTTGCTGTCAATATATCAAAGTTTAAAAAAAATCATCAAAGTGTGAAATTTCATTTAAAGTCTGCCAGTCTACAGCTCTATTTCACAGACCTATCAAATAAAAGTAAAGATGAAAAATGCACTGAAAGAACTTGAAAAGTTTGCAGCAGTACCCATGCCCTATTTTTGTTTATTCTGTCTCATTTTATTTGATTTTAAAGTATAACAAATCAATTCCCTTATAAAAATGACAAAGTCTGAAGGGAGGAGGTCTATAAAACCTGTGGTTAAAAGACAACTTGAAATCATTATTACAGCTGAACCTTTTGTTAAGCTTCCTCTGTAGCCATTTTAGCATTTTAATTGCCTAACTGCAAGTTGGCAGAAAATATCTTGAATCTTCCAAAACAACCAGAATTACTACAGAATATGAGTGCCAGAAAAACTAAAGCCTTCTTCAAAGTATTCTTTAGCTAGGGATTTACAACAATTCCATAAAGAAGAAAAGCCTGACTTTTAAGGTAATCTACTATAGTCTAAAAGCATTAACATTCCATTACTATGGTTTTCCTGAGGATTTCATGACTCGTTGATTCACTTTTCCTTCAAGTCTGCTTTTTCTTTGTATGCTACTGTCTTCATATAGTTGAAGGCACGCAACACTGATCATTAAACCGCTTCCTTCCACAACTCCAAATAAACCCTGCTTTAATAACCATCACATTCCTTACTTACCAGGCAAAAATGACTAACTTTTCACTAGATTCTGCAACATAAAAATATGCTATTCCTCCCTTTAACACACAGGATGAAATCCAAACACACCAGGGGAGTGCAGGTAATGAAATAGCTTTCTAAAAACGAGGCAGGAAGTGTAACTGAAACTTTCATGGGTCACTATCAATGCATACATTTATCTTCTTAAAAAGTTAAGTAATCTGCAAGGTGAACAAATTACCATATCTCAAAACTTGACTATTTTGATTTCTCAAAAAACTCTTCAGAAAAAATTATTTATAACTATTGATATTTTAATTTCTTAGTTACAAATTGGTTTTGTGTTTGAAAATTAACAATCACAACTGAAGATTATGTATAGCAGTAAAATGGTGTCTTGACCACAGTATGTCTTCTCAAGCAAAAAACGTTACTCCACTTTTATGCAGTACTTCCACAGAAATGCTTTGGAAAACAGTATGTTCTACTGAAAAACATATGCTATTATCAGAAGTCAAGTGCATTCATTTGGGCACCTTAAGCGATCATTTTACTTCCACTGCTGCTTAAAAGAATATACATACAGTGAGAGAGTCCTTTTCTTACTCATTCTTCCTACTCATTCAAAATCACATAATCCTGTTTTTAAAGAAATAATCCCCCCTCCTTAAAATAGCCTTCTCTCATAATTACTATTATTTATGCTTTTAGAATTGGGCTATACACCAAACTGAAAGTATTTACATACTAGCTAGTTAAATCCAAACCTTCATTATATAAACAAACTCTCAAGAGGCTGCCTACAGTTTACATTGCCAAACTCATTCACCATTACTTTTAATATATATTTCCTCAACTGAAATACAGTGGTGCAGACACAGCAGTTTTTACACTTAAAGGTTACTTTACTTTTAAAACTCTGTATTCGTCTTCCTTCAAAATAATCATGACATATATAATTAAGAAACTGTCAGATCATTATTAATTTTTAATAAAGGATCTAAATGAAATAATTATAGGAATCAATCAGTGAGGCACCTTTCCAAATTACAATGCAATTGCACAAATATTCAAACTACTTAAGGCCAGTTCTTGCACATTTCAATCCGTAATCCCACTGAACACCACATCAAAAACAATTTTGTAACACAGAGTGATTTCTCACTATTCCACTGACTTAAACGGTTTCAAAACAGATACCTACATCACACAGAGGCAGCTATGCCCTCTTAAAAATGTTTGTCGATTTAATCAGCCACATATCTCAAGGCCTCTGGAAAATTTTGCTTCCAAGTTTTTCTGTAGCACGCACACAAAAGAAACGAAGTCTACAAGCTGAAGTTTAAAAAATCACGTTTATTGACCCTTGTAGATGAAGCGGGAAGTAGCAGCGGCACGACAGCGACCAGAATTTTGCAGAGGGTTGCTACTTAATACGCCTTTGGTGAAGTAACCTCTAAAACGTGACACTGTGTATCAAACGGACAGCTATCCATACCTCTGACTAAAAGGCTCTTTCAGATCCGTACAGTCCATCATTTCAAACTGAAGTGGCAGCTGGAAAATGTGGAACAGCTGGCAAAGAGCTGGGAGAAAATGTTTTACATAAATATATCTACATACAAACTGGCAAAAGGCCACGGATCAAAACTACGCACCAGAGGGTTAAAAACAAAATTGGGGAGTGAGGTGGGGAGCGGGGGGCGTGTGTTTCCTTTTACCTTTTTTCTTCACGTGGTGCGCGGGTTGAGGAGCGGGCGCCAACACCCCACCGACTTCACGGGACAATCGGAACGGCGGCGGACACGCTCTGCTCCCACCCTCCGAAGTTGGGCGGCGCACGGCCGGGCCGCGGTGCCGAGGAGCTCCCCTGGGACAGCCGCCCCGCTCCTCCCGCCGCGGCCCAGTCCAGCCCGGCCCGGCCCGGCGCCCCGCTCCCAAGCCCGACCCCGTTCCAGCGGCGGCACGGAGCGGCACAGAGAGGCGCCGGTACCCCCGCACCCCGCTCCCGATCGGGACCCGACTGTCCCCTTGCCCGCAGGGAGCAGCCGGCGGGAAGTGACGGCCGCCCCGGGCGCCCCTCCGATCCGCCAGATGTGACAGCGCCTTCTGCCCTGCTCCTCTCGCCTTTCCCCCTGCGAAGTTTGCGGCCGGCCTCCCGGCGCACGGGCATGAAAACGTCCGGGAGCCGCTCGGGGAGAGGGGGCGAGGAGAAGGAAGGGAGTGGAAATAAAACAACAGCTGCCACCCGTACATCGGCAGCTCCGCCGCGGGACGCGCACGGCCGAGCACAGTACGGCCCGGCCCGGCCCGGCCCGGAGCGGGGACTGCCCCCGCCTCTCCCCGCATCCCACGTCCTCGGCTCCCGCGCTCCGTGACAGCCATTTTGGGGGTTAGACACCTCGCTCCCCCCTGCCCTCCGCCTCCAAGTTAGGGAAGCGGGAAGGGGGCCGGGAGCGGGGCCGGAGAGCTGGGAGGCGAGAAGAAAGTGGCCCGGAGCAGAGCCAGGGGAACAAAGAACTTCTCGCCCAAGTGGGTACGTACCTGCCACCGCCGCTGCCGCCGAGCCCCCGCGCTGCCCATGGGCGAGGGCCGGGGCCGCCCGCTCGCCCCCGCGCCGCTCCCCGCCGCCGCAGCTAGCGGGGCCGGCCCCCGCCGAAGCCGGCGGGCATCCCGCGGGGGCAGGGGGACGGGACGGCGCACAGGCGGGACGCGGGCGGCAGAGGAGGGCCGGCGGGTGTTGTTGGTGGTTGTTTTATCCCTGCCCGCCTCCCGCGGGGAGCAGCCCGCGCCTCTGCCTCCGTGTGGGGGTGTGTGTGCGCGGGTCCGACATCAGTTTCAGTGATCTTGTAATCTGATCCCTTCTGACTCACTCGCACTGACTGACATTTCTGATTTGGTTCAACAAAAAGAGCGGGGGGAGGAGAAAAAGAAGAAGAAGAAGAGAGAGAGCAAAAGAAAAAAATATCCCCAGAAATCCACCGTCTGGTACTAAACAGTTTTCGGAGGGAAGGGGGGACCCCTCCGTCCCGTCCCGTCCCGCCCGTCCCCTCCGGCCCCGCCGCCGCCCCGCATTGTTTTGGCTCGGAGCAGCCACCAAAGGAGGGGAACAAACACATCGCGCCGAGATACTCACGTGTCGGAAAAGTTGTCCCTCTCGCTTTCCTCTCTCTCGCGCGCTCCTCTCAACCGCTTCCTTCAAGTTTTACAGATGTTGCGGGGCTGCTCGCCGTCGCCGCCCCCTCCTCCCGGCGCTGCCCTCTGGATCAGAGCAGGGGAAAGGCTCTTTAGGGATAACTCCCGATTCAAACACCCTCCGCTAAACTTTCCCCCTTCCCTCCCCTTCCTCTGAGCGGTGGAGAGGGCTCCGCTCTCCTTCCCCCTTTCCCTCCGCCCGCTGGGGACGCGGCTGGCTGCTGCCCGAGGCGCGGGTGCCCCGGGCCGGGCGGGGAGCGGGGCCGCTGTCCTGGGGGAGCGGCGGAGGGCGGAGGGCTGCGCCCCGGGGTGCGGGTCGGGCCGCGGCCTGGCGGGCTGCGACGCGCGCTCTCGGCATGACACCCCCGCTCCCCCCTTCCTCCTCCTCCTCCCCCGCCATCCCCCCCGGCCCGGCCCGGCCCGACCCGCCCCGGCGGCGGCCCAAGGGCGGTGACACCCCGCCCACAGCCAGGAGGCAGCGCGGGGCGACGACGGGCCCCCCGGAGCGGCCCCTCTCCGCTTCTGGTCGTGCTTCCTCCCTCTCCTCCTTCTTCTCCTCCTCCTCTCCTGATCCATCCTTCAGCTCAGCCTGCATCTGCAGCCCCGTTTCCCGCGCACCCATGCCTTGTATCCCCCTTTCTCCTGCCCCCCAAAAATTCAGGGCTTTTGCGGGGTAAACGTGTCCTCCGGGTGGGTTTTCGCTGCGTGCTGCGACTTCTGGGCTCCCGTTTGTTCTGGCGCCGCGGGCTGACTTGACTGGAGGACTTCAAGGAAAGTTTCACTTAAGCCATGTTACACTGAAAAACAGCCCTTTCGGAGAAAAAATACAAGTGCTTGGGCGAGGGGAAGGGTGGCGATGATGCCTTCGTCTGCTCCTTCTGTCCCAGCCGACCTGCCAGCCTCTCCAGCACCCTGCCGGGCTCCTCTGGCCTTCACCCTGCAAAACAGGGCTCTCCGCTGCCTTCCTCCTTGTCCTTCATCCCCATCCTCCTCCCACCCCGGGCTCCCTGCGGGTAGGTCTCGCACAGCAATGCACACTGCGGTTCAGAAATAGCAGGAACTCAGATGCCATTTGTTCCATTATGTCCATCCTTCGGGAAATGATACATCCTGACAAGACACCTTGCCTTTTTCTAGGCGAAAGTGAAAGACTGGCCTTTGATGCCATGCATTTCATAAAGCATCCCTTGGTCTCGCCATTGAAAATGTTAATTTTTTTACAAAACAAGGCTGCAGGTATTCGTGGTTTGAGGTGACTTGGTCAATGAGTTTTTCCAGAAACAAAAAGAAAGCAATCTTGCCTGATGCAAAAGCTACTTCAACCTAAATTTCCTCAGGCTCACTGTTTGTTTCAGGTTTTCTTTCACCTGGAAATCTTCTCTGGGTGCAAAGAAGCAGCTTTGGAAAGATGCCTATAATATAAGGAGGTCCCTGGCATGGTAAGGCTAATTGCTCCAGCAATCCCAGGGACTTATTTATTCAGGTTTCACAGCACCAGGTCAGCACACCTTGACTTTCAGGACAGACACAGTAGCTTTCACGATGAGTGAGAGATGCATACCATCCAAGCTGCCACGAACATCTGGGCCAGCAGGTCACCAACACCTGACTCACATGCACTGCTGTGAGTTAGAGGGGAGTACTAGGACACAGGATGACAGCGTGTGACCTGGTGCCATGACTCCATAGCCAGCAATTTCACCACATACCAACGGGTAAATCTGCCTCTGCTCAGAAGGAGCAGCCCTTGGTTGCCCAACCAATACTGCTGACAGGCTCAGTGCTGCGCGGGAAGGAGAGTGTACAACAGCAGGATCTGAATACAAATATAAAGAGCTGATATTCTTCCAAATTTTGTCTTCTTATATGAGTTCCTTTTCCAGTCTCATATCCCTAGGAAAATGGTAGCTGTTTCATAATATACGATAATGGTAATATGGTACTGTGGATGTTTTGATTTAGTTATATGTAGTATATATACCGCCATATGTATGCACCATATGTAGCATTTATACCACTCCCTGGTACATATATATACTGGGGGGGGGGGGTGTACAGAATAATTAGGCAAACCTCTGGTCCCTTTACAGGTCTGTTTAAGAGCAATATGATTCCTTCAGCCCATGATACCCTTCTCTCATTTTCTGCCTATTGCCTATTCCTTTCTACTTTTGCAATCAATTTTCTTGAACTTTTTTTTCATCTTTGTATAATGAAAGCCCTTAAAAGCAACAGGGGAAATTAACCAACATACAAAACGTTACTTTATAAAAGAAACAAATTAATGTGGAAAATCCTGTTTGTTTAACCATTTATAATTCAGTATTGCTGATGTTAAGATACTGCTTTGAACAATAGGTGGAAAAGACGCTCAAATGGGGGCATGATTTTAAGTTGAGGCTGGCCTTTCAAACCAGTATTCCTCTTAGATTTTTTAAAGAAAAAATTGTTTCCTGTGTGTTTGGACATCTTCTTGTATCATAAAACAATATTTCGTATTTATTTTGGGGGTTTGGGTTTTGTTTTGCTTGTTTGTTCTTGTTTTGTTTTGGTTTTTAATATGATTCACACCAGTTCTGTTCGCAACATCTATTTCTGATTGTCCTGGTTAGAACGGCTGGGACCAATTCATCCCTGGATGGGTGTAACCCAAAACTGTGTATTCTATAGCCTCCATGCCATTTCCCAAAAACTGCTGTCAGTAGAGGCCTGCAAGGTGGGAAGATGTTCCTGTACCCTTTTATGGAATTCCCCGCTCTGATATCCTTATATGGAATTCCCTGCTCTAATACCCTTTTATGGAAGAGGGACTGAGCATCCGCATGCCCTTTTATGGAATTCCCTACTCTGAGGGAGGGACTGAGCACTCCCGCCTGAACTGGAGAGTATATAACTGGGAGTTTCAGAGCCTTGGGGCTCTCTCTCGTGGGACCCAGAGGAAGACAGCAGACCACCGCTGCTCCCAACCAGGCTGAGACCACCACCCTCGACTGGACTGCAATCACCACTTCTGACCAGACTGCAGCAGCTCTCCCACCAGCAGGTTTATTCCCTCTCCCTTTGCTTTGGACTCGGGGGGTGGGCCAAGGTACACCACTTTTGTTCATACCCCAGGGTGCTGGGTTTGTACATTTGGGTTTTGTGGATTAAAACCAATTGTCTGTCTGTATAATTGTACTTATTGCATTATTTTAATAAATTGTTATTCTGACTTATAAATCTCTCTTTTGAATTGAGTTCATTTTGCCTTGCTGGTTAACTTTTAAACCAGCACACTGATTTAAGATAAAAAAATCCCAAACATTTCTCTACACTCAACTTGCATCAACATTAAGACAGACAAAAAAATTATAAACTAAAGAGCTGATAGAATGCTTAAAGTTTTACTTACGATAAATAGATTCCTAATGCATTTCTGAGCAGTGAGAGCCTTGAGAGAAGGGAAACACAGGAAGGGAAACTGAGGTTTCTGCCTGAGCCTGTCTGAATGGCCAAGCAGAAAATAAAAACAAACTTTGAGTGGATGACATTTGCCATTTGAAACATTGTGTTTCAACACCTTGACAATGAAGAGCATAAAAGAAGCTCAACGGGTCTTCTGCAAAAGCCAATTCCTACTTGCAGGGAAACATCATAGACAAATCTCAGAGGTCAATTTCTCTTGGAAGGGCAATCCAGATGTGTGGAAAAAATCATTATATTTTATTAATTTGTAGTTTTTGTCCTGCTATTGCATCTTTCAAGTATGATTCCTCTGAATCAGACATGAAAGGTGCTAAGAAAGGCACCTCCCTGAACAGAGCTGCCCATTTTCATTTTGTTTAGCTGAAGGGTCTTGGATACTCTAAGCTTCTTTTACACTTTTTAGGGAGCAATGGCACCGATTTCTGGTCATTTATGCAATATCCATCACAAGAGAACTTGGCCAGTGCATTTTGCTCCCACCTATGCATCCCCCTTGTTGCATAGCTGCCTCATACAGCAGAGAGGTCTCAAGAGGTAACTGGTGAGGAAAAAAAGAGGAGTATGAGGTGATACCATGTCAAAATCCTCAAAGTCTGCAGAAGTTGCAGCTGAGGGCACAGGGAAAGGTACATGGCCTCAGGTGGGATGAAGAGCTGATGGAAGTGACCACATTTGGGAAGGAAATAAATGTCAGGGCAAAAACCTTATCTGCAGTTACTAACGGGGAATTGGTGTAGGGAAGGCAAATGGGGTGGGGGCCAAGTAGGGAAAGAAGTAATTGGGTGGAATCTCTTAGTTTTGAAAGAAATTATAAACTAATGTACCACTGCACACTAGTGTAAAGTACTAGCTTTAGATTCTTTCATTATTTGGATTTTGTTTGTTATTATTGCTATTGAAAAAATGGAAATTTATCAGCAAATATCCAAATTTTTCAAAGTAACAACCCTCACTCAAGAGTCTGAATTTTCTAAGGATGCTTGTTGTAGCCCTTCACAGACTTGATATTCATAATTTGTCCTGGTGGTCCGTAGCAAGGGAGCTTTGTGTCTTTCTCCTTCTTCTACTAACACTGGGGATCTTGCTAGATTTCAGTGGAAGAATGACTGATCCCCAGTGATCAGGATTATCTTTCTACTCTAGCAGTAGAAAGATACTCATCTCTTATCCACCATCCTATTTATTTCTCTGAATGTCTAATCTAACTAATCTAGCTATTTATATTATATTCATCACTAGGTTTTTTTGAATGCTGTATAATAAAATTAAATAGATCAAAACCCAGTAATATTTTTTATCCCCTTCTATCCTTATTTGTAAAGATTATATATTTCTTTTTAAAACTCTGTTGTAATTGCTGAAGGAAAACTAAGGGAAAGAGCTGGGTTTTACACACAGAAAAAAAGAGCATTATTTTCTGCAGAAAATTCTGTACTTTTGGGCTGTCTACATATAAAGTCTGAGCTCTCAATCTCCTGAAAACAAAGTTTTGTTCAAGATACTTTTACCCTCCCTGACTTCAGATGTATGTTTGTATTAAAACACTTCATTATTATGAACATTCTTCAGAAGAATATATTCTTCTTCCAAGACATTTAAAATGGTGCTGTTTTGCCTGAGATATTTTTTATATGACCATTAACACACTAAAAAACCCAAGCAGAATGAGTTTCCTGTGTTTGCTTTTAAAAACACCCTATACATATTAATTATCAGACAGGGAGCATATGGGGAAAAACACAGTGTCTCTAACAGCCTACATCCAATAAAGACACAAAAATCATAAGATTTCACACAGAACTAGCATAAATAATCTGTTTATCTCCTTTTTGCCATGCTATAATAAGAAATGAAATTGCTAATGGTGCTGATATTTAGGTTGTTATAATTAGATAGATCATCATTAACATCCTCTTTAAATGATCTGGGATACTTTCAACCTCTCTCTAGGGAATTGTCTCAGCTTCTCTCCTGACTGATCCATTGAACTACATGTGAAAGGATTTAGCAGTATTTTGCAGGGTGTAATCACAAGCCCTACTTCAGGAAATGGACTTTATATAGACTGTTCTGGCAGAATTTAAACCAGTTCCTTGAATGAAATCACCTTTATCATTTAAAAAAAAAGACAGTTTTTCCTAGCATATCCAACTCTACTTTATCATTGCCTAGTATGGTTGTGTCAGTCAGGGGTGGGGGAGGGAGGGGGGAATATCACATGGATAAAGGATCCGTCAAAATGTCTTTTTTTTTTTTTCCAGTTGGTGATGCAGTGAATTGGACAGACATATTCTGAGGTGAATTCAGACACTCCCCAAGGAAATGACTAGGTTTTTCCCTAAGACTTAAATCTACTAGCCAACATCTTAAAGTTAAAGCATTCTCAAATACCACAGAAAGCTTGCAGCCTTCAGACTTCTTGCCAGTCTCTTAAATAATTATTTCAGTAGCTGGTGGATGTCCATTGTCCTAGTTCAAATGCACATACAAGGGCTTTGTTTGCTTTTTTTTTTAATGGCAATAGACAAAAATAGATAAACAGCATCTAAGCAATTTCCTCCTAGCCTTATGTAGCTATAGTGACACTGCTTAGCGGGCATTTGTCAGTATCTTTTTCATAACATGTTAGTGCTCTACTACTACACTACTAGCAGAGCATCCCCAGTTAAAGTTGTCCCAGGTAAGGTGTGACAACAGCATTTGTAAATCCAGTAGCATTCCATGGGCATTGAGGGGCCTCTGAGAACTGCTAGTTTATTCTCTCAGCCACCTGCATGCAGACTCCAGTCTTGTCAGGAATCCAGCCAATTTACTGGCCTTAATCTGCCCTTGGTGGACACTTGCCCTTACAGTAAGATACAGTGCAACATATTTGATATCTAGACAGGAGACATCTGAGATTAGTGAAATCTAAAGCATGAATTTCTCACCCACCAAGACCTCATGTGATATATCTATCTATATCTACCCCTCTCAACCTCTTTCTCACATCTATCTGTCTATACCAGTTGCCAGCTTAGTCTCATTCTGAATGGAACACTGAGCTGTGCACCCACTAAACTGATCAAATAAAATGCATGTACTGCATCAGACGATACTTTGAAGGGAGTGCCGGTGACTGTGCTCCCACCCTTACTCCTGTCATCTTACCCCATATCAGGCTGCAGTTCAGATAGACATTAAATCTCACTTTATAGCCTCTAGGACTGGATCAAAAAAGCCACACCACTTCAGTATAAAGCTATGCTGTTGATAGAAAGTCAGGACATCAAAAAACTCTAAGGAGCTTGAACAGTTGGGATTTATACCAGATGAGGTCTTCTCTATTCCCCTGTAGCCAACATAAAACCAGCACAAGCTCTGTCTGGTTAATTTAGCAGAAAGGTGATCAGGTATTCATGGCAGATCAAGTTACTGCTGGTGTGTGACCCAGCAGCGTGCACAGCTCTCATTAATGACAGAGGACAACAGTCCCGTGTACACATACACATACATATACAAAAATGCTGTTAGAGCCTTTCATTTTTCCTGTAGTTATTTTTCCTTGCATGTCATTTGTGTCAGACTGAGTCCTCATCTTCCTTCTTCTATAATGAAGAATATTCACAAGAGGCTGGGAGAAACTGATTAGCAGGAGATTTGCAGGGTTTCACAAGGGAGTAACCTGAATTACACCTCTCTGTTTCCCAGATTGGAGGTTTTCCCTCAATTGGAGACAAGGAGAAACCTGCAACTTAAGTTCATGCAGTGTTGTTCAAAGAAAAGTAAGGACCTGCTACTCAAGAAGCCAGAAAATATATGCACTGGTGTGCCATGTTCCTTTTACTAAGGCTTAGTGCTGCACCATTGCCTAAGGACCTTTAGCAAAACAAGCCAACCAAACATGGGATTCCAGGATCACAACTGATCCCACAATATGCCGCCCTTGCTTGAAAGTATCATTATATTTATTTATTTGGTACTATTTTTTAAATTTATCAGTCACAAAATTGAGAAAGATAAAATACAGTAAGGTTGAGCTCTCTCCATCCAGATTTGAGGTCTTGGACTGAAAGATTAAGCAGATAGACCTCAAAACTACACCTAACTAGTTATAGAAATTGGAGGTTTGGAGAGGAGCCCCATGGATCAAAACCAACCATCCCCAGTACTAGTCTGGCTGTAATCCTCACCACTAGCAGTCCCAAGAGAAATACAATGCCGGTTGGTAACTAACAGTAACCAAACTTTCTGGCTCTTTTCAGAGTCCTTCAACAAGCCTGAGCAGCCAGGGATCTACAAGTCTTAAGTGAAAGCAGATGTCTCATTTTTATCAGTCATGTCAAATATGAATCTTGCCTACCAATTCAATATCAAGTATATGTAACAAATTGGAAGAGTTGCATATCATTTTGCTTGAATCTAAAAGGTTTCTGTCCTGTAGTGCTCAAGCAAACGAAAAGTCTGTGAAATTTTACTTGAATAAACATTGCAGGCTGGTGCTAACTTGTTATTGGTACTGACACAGACCAGAAATTGGCCAACCAAAAAAACACCAGACAAGGAAAACAATGTGAGATGTGATGTGATATGATATATAGTCCTGAGTTTTGAGCCAGTAAGATAAAGCCAAACACAAGTTTTGAAAATAATTACCAGTGTATTTAGGCAGGAAATATCACTTCACAGTCTGTACATTTACCCAGCACAGTAAGACCAATATTCCATCAAAGGCAGGAGAACATTTTACAATGGAGACCAACCATGGTTTTATGATTATCGTCACCAGTTCAAGTAACCACGATGAATAGCTACAGAGAAAAAGCAAGCTTGCAGAATGCCTCAAAGTCAAAAACTAACTAGAAAAAAATCCTAAGCCACAAAGAATTGTTCTAGGTAGTCACTTTACATGCATTTAGGGTGAAAGACAATCCAAAGGAAGAATGCCAAATACCATAAATGTGCATCTATCCTATGCTCATTGTAAGCTTTCAAATTTTCCCTTTCCAAAAGCATAGCAATAGTGCAGATGGATGAGTTCTTACCTTTTTTCTTGATCTATTATTTTACTCTCTCAATTTTATTCTGCCCTTGGATTTCTTTATTTATTGAACTATTAAACTAGACTTAGAATCAGATTCTTCCTACCTTTCCAAACATTAGTAGGAACACAAACAGGACTAAAACACTTCCTTTTTTATGAAGTTTTCTGAATATATTTGGTGAATGATGCACGTGGTACCACACAGTACATAATCAAAACAGAGATATCAAAGTGTTTGAAACTAGTGAATTTAACTCTCATACATCATGAGATGTCCTTCAAAAAGATTAAAAATCAACCGAAATACTACTGAAACCTCCTCATTTCCTTCTGGTTATTCAGACAGTGAAGAGTATGCTTTAGAAATTGAAACTGCACTAGACTTGCAAATTTTGGGTTGCAACTGTGAAGGCAGGGAATACATAGTTAATGCAGTATGATAGCTGATGCTCACAGGATTCTGGGATCTTGAGTTTAAAGAAAGAGAAATAAGTACTCACAAAACTCCATATGATATAGTGGGATACCTGAGCTAAGAACTGGAAATCTGACGACACTGCACAAAGGGGAAAATTAACAAGGCCGACAGGAATCAAGGGAAGGTACTTTTCATTTTCCCAAGTAAATAAACCAAAGGAAATTCATAAGCAGAAGACAGTAATATGATCTAAAGATGACAGAGACCTCTACTCATCCTTCACCATATACAACTTCATGACTACTCATACTATGAGCCACACATAGATTAAGATCAGCTAATGGATGGAAAACAGAAAAGCAAAGTAACAAGATAAAAATTATGATGGTGAGCAATGAGAGCTTTATGGAGAACTTGCAGCCATGATATTATCTCCATCGAAATGTATATAAAAGTATTTGATCAGTGAACTCCACTGTTCACAAGAGTTTAATCTTCACTCACACTTGTGAGCAGACATCATGTCAACTCCGCTTTATTGGGCTAAAAGCTCATCGTTCAGTTTGAACTTCTCATCTGGACATCCTTGACGGTCCCTGTGTTGCAATTCATTGCTCCTAAAACAGGTGACTAAGACAGGGTGGATGACTCAGTCTTTGGAAATCCAGGTCCAATTAATCTTGCTGGCTGCAAGGAAGTCATGGGAGGAGGCAGGCATCTGACTGCTCCAGCATTGCCTGGTGAGACAAATCCCACCTGGGCTCTGACCTGTCAGCTCCCTAAGCAGTGCTTCCTTCCAGGCAACCAGTGACCTCACCTTTGGCTTCTGCGTTTGCCTTCTTCACCTTTGCCTGACAAAAGTATCCCATACAATACTTCTGCTATTATAACATAAAAAATCCCTGCTCATGAAACTTCATCAACAGCATAGACTACTGCAAGTGAATCAAGCCTGTCCTTTGTTCTCTATGCTGGCTTCCCAAAGAATCCCAAAGAAGATGAGATTCCTCAGCTTCCTACAGCTAAAAAACATGCCTAATGCTTCGAGGTGATAACCACAATAATAGCATCATTCCTCAGACACACTGGAGCCTACCAGAGTGAACCTTGTTTGTATAGGAAGCTGGGTTAAGGTGACACTGAGACGTAATCTTTACTATCTTCTGTTCCAACCACAAAGCTGCGAGCTTCTACCTGCCGTCTCCATCCAGGTAAGAGAAGCACAAACAGCTAAGAACAAACAGAAACCTCCAACTGTCAAGGTACACTTCAAAATTTGTGTGCAGTAAGACAAAGAACAGGGTTTATTCAGCTCTGCAGAACTTGGAAAAGATATGACTCGTGAGCAATATGGAGGATGAAACATTCTGAGGTGGAGTAGAGGAAAGCTTAGTTTATAGTTATGCCCTCCAGATCCCACTTAGGAGGCCAAGATGTGATTAATTTGTTGTACCATGCTGGGTTGTATAAGAGGATGTGCTGAGCCCTATTATATGAGCAGTCTAATATCACTGACTGTACCAAACCATTAAAAGTTCCTTCATCCAGAGCCCAGCCTACTCAAGGAGGTTACAGACAGCCAACAATCTACCTATGCTGTATCATCTTCGATGCAATTGTATCACTCCTTATATCTGTTCATAAAGAATAGAAGCAATGGCCAGAGGACATTGACTTTATTAAAAAATTCTTGGAAAACACATAAATTCTTTTCATATTGATATTCTTTATATACCACACAAAAAGCAGCGTATTTTTATGGTGTAAACCAGGCAATTTTAATGGAGCAGGTAGAAAATGTGTTGGCTTCACAGATGCATTATACATTTATACATACTATTCTGGTAAGATTTTTATAAGCCCAGTGATTGATTTGTATGCTCTGCCCCCTCTGCCTGGGTGAAGGTCAGTGAGCCATACTCTACAGTCCTTATCCAATTGCCTTTCCATTGTTTTTTACTGCCTGAGTCTGGGAGACATCAGTAAGAAAGCTGCCTTCAGCAAGAACAGATGAATAAAAACTTCAAAAACTGGTCCTGTATTTGGTCTGCTATCTTTTGAAAAATCTGTCGAGACTTGTGGTAACAAAATGAGGCTGTAGCTTCTCCAGACTCTGAGTTTTGAACAGCACAGACTGAACCACAGAGTCAAATCAGTGGCAACTCTTCCTGCATCCTAGATAGCACAAAAACCCCAAAACAGGATCCTATTCTGCGGAGAAGAACAAGAACTCCTTGCCTCTTCCCAAGCACATAAAGAGATGAACTTTAAAATGTGGCCTGCTAGCAGCAAAAGTGAGCTCCTCAGGCTGGAAGAAACTCAGGGATTTACTGAGGTGTCTTCCTCCCCAGGGCTCTGCTGGAGGCAGAGGAATGCTGCTGATGTCAAGCAGATGGTTGGCAGAGGGTAAGAGTTATCCTTACAGGTAGGTCAGCTTCAGGACGGCAGGATGCTTCACAATGCCAGCACAGTGTGCTGAGAGCAAGGCAGCCCAGATGCAAGCATTTTCAAATATGCCTGGGACGGGGCCTTGGTGGAGATGATTGAGGCAGTGGTGAGTCTGCATGTGACAAAGGCATGAATCATAGGAATGAGGTCTACTTTGGAGAAAAGGTAACTGCAGATAAGTGTCAAGAAAAATGTCCTTCTCAATTAGTCTTGGATTCCAGTTATCTAGCAAGAAATGGAAAGCTACCCAGAACTGGGCACATGAGTAATAAGTGGCAGGTACACACCCTCCCAAAGGGGCAGATGTTATCCCTAGCATAACTCCTGATAGTTTTCCCACATTATTAACAGCAAAGAAGTCTTATCTGGATGGCACTCCCACAAACTGGCCCACCTCAGTGCCCCAGCCTCATGTGCCAGGGGAGTAAACCAGTCATTCCAACGAAATCAATAAAGACAGTAACAGTAAAGATAATACCGTTATCTGCAAAACCAAAGACACACAACAACCCATGCATCTTCACTACCTGCCCCTCCTGAGTTTAGGGTCAGATAAAGGACCTCAAGGTCCTGCCCTCCAGGTTTCTCTGGAGCTGAAAGGCACAGGCATGGACTGCTCTGCCTTCAACAGGTTCCCTTGTACTTATTCCCAGGTCAGTTGTGAAGCTGCTACTACTTGGACTCCATTTCATGAGCTGAGAAACACCTCCTTTCTATAGGGGATGAGGCCTCTTTTTTTTTTTTTTCTTCCAGAGTGTCAAAGGTGCCCAAACATGTTCGGGCTTATACAAGAGACCCAGAGTGATTCTCATCCTCGTGGATAAAATATATTAAACAGCAATGTTTTCCTGATGAAGAATGTAGAATTATGGATCTCATACAAAATCTCAGTCTTTGTAACTCTAGAGTTTTTTCTTTAGTGTGCAACTGAGACCAGAGTACCACTCTGCTAGACACAATACTCGTGAACCTGAATTTATACCATTTATTCTATTTCAATGCCAATCTAATTTTGCCTTGCTTTTCAAAAAGCTGAAGATTTCACAATGTTTTTCTTAACTAAAAGAAAAAAATATATTTCCACCAAGGCAACCCTGATGACAACAAATGGGCTGCCAAGAAAAATAAAATAAATACATATTTCTCTGAAACAAGGTTACCCTTCCCTACAATACTGACCTGTGAGAAAGGGATTACTTTGAAAGTATCATCTCCCTTATGCTATTTAAAGATAGGGTATGGACAAGTTTTTCAAACAGTGTCAGGCTGGACATGGTCCACCTTTCATCATATTTCAAATGAATTACCTTTGAAATGCAGATAGAGTAAGCCACTGAGCCTACACCCACCTTCTCACATAATTTGCTAAGGTTTTTCTTATCATATAGAAATGTTACATCTGTTACTGAAGATTCAAACATGCAACCATATACAGACTCACATTTGGGCACAGATGGTTACACAGTATTTCTAGTTTAGTCCTAGGAAGATTCCATATACATTTTTGGCTGGGCCAGAGTCCGAATCCGATGGGGGTAGGGGAAGAGAGAAGTGCTTAAAAAGTTTTAGACAAACAAATCTTGTTAATTTTAGTGCAAGGTGAATATCTAAATACCCACGCTGGCTTTGAGAATGCCAACCTTAAACTCTTAGTGAAAAAGTTTCTAGATTTCCTTTCTCATCTGGAATAAGCCTAAAATTTCCTTTACAGTGCTCAGAACTTCTCCTTGCTATAACTGTGTTACTGCATACAATCCAGGAGAACCTGGTTCTCCTGGTATAAAAAGGCTGCTCTCATTTCACTTTCCAACGTGCATGACATATAAGAAGAACAATTGTTTTCATTCTCTTACGTGTTGGCATTGGGAAGAGATTCTTTCAAAACAAGTATGGTTGCTTTCCATCATCCTAGAACACATTCAGAGCAATCCTGCTGAACTCACTGAAATTACCGCTGTGTAAATCTGGTTTTAATGAGGCAGCCTTGAACTAAAGCAGATAGGTATTTTTGACCAGTCATTGTCAAATTAATGTCTTTCACAAGCAGACT
The DNA here is from genome assembly GCF_003984885.1 of Neopelma chrysocephalum. NCBI lineage: Eukaryota > Metazoa > Chordata > Aves > Passeriformes > Pipridae > Neopelma > Neopelma chrysocephalum. The sequence continues at coordinate 20,890,397 of NW_020897695.1, read as the reverse complement.
CAAAGGGCTAGACCAATTTCGATGTCATTGCATCTCCTTACATTAGAAGTATGTTTGGCTCAGAATCTTTTCGAGTGATGTATTAGCCAGACAGTAGATCAATAAACAACACAGAGAAACATGTATCTTGTTTAAAAGTGTGCAAGTGTTTCTACAGAGGAAGGAATATGACCATTAGGATGTTTTTCAAACTGTAAACACAGTTACCTAGATGTTTAATTCCCCTTTTAAACTGCACAATAATAAATACAAATAAGCAACTTAAAAAATCTGGTTAATGTTCTTAAAGTAAGTTATCAAACTATTATTTTTTCAAGTCAAGGAAATTCTATTTACATTCCTGCTTCTTCACTAACACACACCTAATATTTTTGGTCAAATGATCCTCAAAGTTGAGTATCCCCAAATCCCACAGGAGACAGGGAGCACCTTGGAGGGCCGGTGGCCAGGCTGGCCACTCTTCTGGCATCCTCAGCTCTTTGCAGATTCAGCCAACATTTATGAACTTAATCTAGATGTGGGGTGAGTTGTATACGATTAAACAGTATTTTAGTTGTGACATAAATTATCCAAGTCACTCTTTCTACATCTTTAAAAGATGTCTTTTGAAATGAATTTTGCTTATCTACCAATATTTTAATAGACAGAGTGCAATTCTGCCAAAAATAATCACACAGGACATGAGTAGGAATCTATTCAGTGTTTATAGGGAACTCACTTCTATTAAGCGACTGATCTTTGTCAGTCCCACAAGTGCTCACCATAAACAAGTTTGCTATATCTGTCCACACTGCCTATCTCTTTGCTTCCTCCTGCAATCTGCAGCACAACTGATATACCTGGAGCTTCTAAATCCATTTGTTTTCCACCCTCTGGCTACTTACTGCCCTGGCAGGCTTTGCCCCATCATTAACTGTGGGAAAACCTCTTAAAACCTTGAGGGGAATAACAGGGCTGTTGGGGCCAGACAAGGAAATTGAGCTCCAAGTGCAGCGATAAGGAAGTGACTGCCAATGGAAGGGATTCTTTACAAAGTGATGGAAAGGGGTGGAAGGAGGAGAGAAAGCATAGGAGTGGAAGGGAGTAAGATATCTGACTGAAAACTCAGGAAATATTAAAGAGAAAAAAAAAGAAAAGAAAAAGGAGGCTAGAAATACATCTGCTCATCACTTTCATGAGTTCATTAGAGCAGCAGGAGATGAATTTGAGATGAGTTTGAGATGAAGGAGCTGAACGGGAAGACTTCAATACCAAAAAAAAGAGAAAAGCAAATGGAGTGGGAAAGGAATACATATTCTTTTGCTTTGACTCATTTCTTTTGGCTTTGGTTTTTTTCAGTAAGACCTGGCAGGGATTTGTTCTGCCAGGGGCATTTCCCTACACTATTCGTCTCTGGCTGCACTGGTCCCATTCCCAGCTACAAACTGACTTGAGGGCACTTCTAAACCAACGGGAAGAGCTTTGCTGGGGGTATGGTCAGGCCCATACCATGACCCAGGCAATTAGAATGCATGGAAGCAGCATGTATTTTCTACAATCAGGAGACACTTTTCTGAGTGTTCTGCCACACAATGACTTTGTGCTGCATGAAGAGGCTGCCATGGCATCCAGCTGCTACAAACACTTTGAAAGAGCCCATTTGTTTAAATGCATAAAACTTCATTTTCCCAACCTCTACCTCAAGTTCCAGTTACAGCTTTTTGGGAGGAAAACATACTGACTTCTGCATTTCTGCAAATGCTACAATTTCAAATTTCAGGAACTCTTTCTTTTCACATTTTTCTTCCTTTGGTTACTTCATGTTCCTTTTTTTTTTTTCCCCTAAATGTTTGGAGATTGTCCAAAGAAATTAATTAAACTTGAAGAACATGATATTTGTTTCTTGTTTCAACCTCTTTCCCAGATTCCTGCAGCTGGGTGCTGCCCTTAACAGCATTTTTGTTTGAAATCACATACTTAATGATCCCTATGTTCTCACTCTTTGGGTTTTTCCTATTTCCTTTTTCTGTTTCTTTCTTGTTTTGTTGTTGTTAAAAAAGTGTAAATTTATTTATTTGCAAAGACTATACTGTTTATCCAAATGAATAATATCTTTAAGTGCAAAAATAAAAGCCAGGCCATTTTCTTTGCTTCTTTACTGTCTCAGCTAAATAGTTCTGCGGTTTCTATTTTTTTTTCTTTCTTTTTGTGTGTGTTTCTAATTCCAGCTGTGCAACACACATCAAACCAGTCTGTGGTTATACTTCTTGGTAAACTATGCTACTTAACATTTCATTTAAAAAACAATTAGACTTTCTTCCTCCCAAGAAAACAAAATGAAACTACAATAGTATTCTTTCAGTTACATCCACAGATACTGGATAATTGATTTCTGCTGTACATTAAAAAAAATTTTTCTTTTTTGTTGGCAACACCAGATATTTTAAATTTAATTAATGTTTCAAAAGGTAAACTGATTCAATTAGGATAACTTTTCAATGGAAATAGCGAGATGCAGAAGAAAGCATTTTTCAAAGTTAGTGGAAGGATCTTGTGTGACTTCCCTGTGAGAGGAAGGCAGCCAACTTGAAATCAGCTGAGTTTCATCAATAAAAGGAGAACGGGGCCTAGTGGAATCACTCTGGGACTCAGCTGCTTGCAAGAACATTTTATTTTATTTCCCACAACAATGTTAAAACCTGGGGGGTTTAATATAAGGATGCTTTTTTCCTCCCCCAGTCCCCCAATAGCCAGAGTCATTTTATCATAAACAGTAAACGAAACACTTTTCCAAAAAACATCTGATGAACTCTTTGGAGGTGCAAATCAAGATAAATTCTTGCAATAGAGAATTTATGTGACTGGAGTATAAAATGTTTAGAGCTTCATTATGTCTTAAAGAGAAAATAATGTTACACCACCATCCTAGGAGGTTTTGTGGTAGGTGGACACCTCCTTTGTGGTAGGTGGACAATAACACACTGATGATGTGCCAGTAACCATTACAGAAGGGTAGCAACTATGCAAGGTGATATCCATGGGCCAGCAACTGTGCAGTAAAACCAACACTCCTTTCACATCCCTCTTCTCCCCCTGGCTCTGCCAATGCATCAGGAAAAGGACTGTTCTTTTTCAGTTTGTGTGAGGACAAACAGTGACTTCACAAAAGGACAAGCATGAGGAAAACTAGCCAGGTCAGGCAGAATAATCTGAGGAGTCTGAGGTCCAAAAGAGCCCATGACTAACACCTACCAGCTTTAAAGCCCCTGCCCACTTTAACAGTTTACAAGAGCAGCAACACTGTTTTATGAGACCCAAAAATCATCCTCCTCTCTTTTACCACTAGGAGTGAGATAATGTTACCCTGAAGCCAGCAAGAAACAGTAATTCTACTTGCCATATTCAAAACCAGTCAGATTTTAAGTACAGGCTACTACTGGAGCCCCAAAACCTAGGAAAATCTGTTCTTCATTAAGGCTTTGGGTCACATGCCATTCATCTGCATGCATGGCACCCTACTGATACTGGCTTGTGGGACTGACACACAGAACAAAACCAGTGTGTAGCTCCTTCCATGCTGCATTTCTCCAGTGGACGTATTTCAACCCCAAGCTGTAAATGGCTAAAAATGTGGGCAATGCCTCTCTCATGACTCATGCCCAAACTTCCCACTGATGCCACTGAGGAGGGGTATGTAGGAAATGCAGGATATATTGCCTGTTCTCATGAATGGAGGTTATAGCACCTCCTTCAAAAAGTCGTTCTCTTAATTATCAGGAATGACATCTGCTTTTGGTGAGAACAACTCAAGTCAGCTAAGAGATTATGGGGAAATGACCTCCTATTTTCACCTCTGTAGTTACTAGGTAATCATTTGTCTTTCTTATAAAACAGGAATCATATTCCTTTTACATTGAGATAAGGGAAATGGAACATATCCAGCAAAAAATGCTAACTATCCTCCAGCAGACCACGGAAGTCAGACAGATGCCAGCATTAAAGGAGGCTAACGTTGGTAGACAGGAAAACAACTGAAAAGAGCTTTTCCAGAATTCACACACCCCTTCTCGCCCCCAAGTTGTTCAATGGAGGATTACAAAGTCTCTGAGAACATGAGCTAGCAGAGCATGCATGACACACAGAAATACCTATGCAGTGAAACCTAAAGAACTGGCTTCTGCAGAGTGGTCAGCCAAAGACACTTTGTGTTGGTGATGTAATATTTGTAACTTGATAGTCTGCTTAAGAAATGTGATGAAGAAGTTTCTAGAACTATTTTGATCTGCCTTGGAGCCTCCATGTGTACTTTCAGCTGGACAGCTAAAATAAATCCACTTCAGAAAAACACTGATGTCTTCATTAGTTGAGCTTGATGGGCAGCACGAAGCCCATCTCTCTTCTGGAGCTCAGTAGTTTGGTTAACAGGCCAGACATCATTGTTGACAATACCAATTACTGAACTAATTCCTTTCATACATGTTGATAAAGAGATAAGATAAACCCCAACACAATACAGCTGTTTACACTGATGTGACACGTTGGTACCTCTGATTATACCATGTCCTACTCTCTGCTCATCTGCATGGATGGACTACCAATACATTTGTATTTAGAATTGTTGGCTGAAGAAACCGGGAACAGGAGGGAAGGATGATCATTCCTCACACACTCGTAACACACATACGTGAGCAACAGTAATGTTACTCAAAGTATGAACAGTGAAAGGTGGATTATTCTTTTTTCCTGGTGAGACTGGGCCAAAGTTGTAAGGAATGTGAGTTGAACAGGGAAAGGAACAAAGTAAAACAAAAGGCTTTCCTCCCTGAGTCAGGAAAATGGTGACTTTTCCTGCTCCCAGCCCTATCTCGACTGTGCTCCAAACGGAAAACATTTAATTCACACTTGGGGCAGGAAGCAGGATTCACTCCTCCTGTATTTAGGCAAGCCCACTCCAACAAACCTCTTTGCTATCTCAATCCTGCAAACTTAGAATCAGACTCAAGGATATCAACCCTAAGAGCAGTTTATAATTTGGTATTATAAAAAAATGTATTCCATCAGCACCTTAACAAATTAGGCAAGTACACAGGCACTCTTCTTCCCACCCCTTGTCCAGAATTTCCACTGGGAACAGGTGCTCGAGGGTCCTGGTTCCACCATCACCATTCCCGTATCACACCTAGCTTTTATATGACGTTTGTGGAATGAGGATAGTTAGTGTTCTGGTAAGATGATCTTGTTTTTAATATGCCTCATGATGTCCCACATAAAGCTGTACCAGCATGTTTTCAGAAGGTAGAAAAAAGGTGCAAACACAATAGAAATAATAATCTAGCAAGCTTAAGCAGTGGGGGAAGGAAATGAGCTAATTTCCAAATGCTCAGTGCCCAGTCATGGAGACCAAGGGCAGGTAAACAGGAAAAGAGAGGAAGGAGGAGGTCATTACACCTTTGGCTGGAGAAGCTGCTTGGGGTAGTTGTTTGAAGCAGCTGCTGCACTTATCTTTAAGAGGTGAGGAAAGATGTAGGCTGAAGGACTGTCCAAGACAGTCGAGACCTTGAACGGGCTATGGAGTCCATACAGCCAGCCATACAAGTCAGTTGAAACATTGTGATGATGACTTAACATTGTTGTTAGATGTTTATTAAGACTTCTGCTAAATGCATTTTTGTTCTTGTAAATTTTTGTAATTTTACATTACTGTAAATCTACATGTTTAATTCTTACTTTGAGTTATAAGTAAAAATGCATCTTGGCTAGTGATGAAGTTAGCAATCTAACACACACAGGGGAAGATGAAAACCTCCCCAGTCTCAGCTCCCTCACACTTCATTCCATTTATTTTCCTTTGAATAGTGGGGACTGAAACCTGTAAAAATACAAAGTCAGATCTGTTGAATGGGCCAGACTCACTCTGGGTCCATGGTGATTTGCAAAAGTAGAAGCCTGTAAGCTGACAATTTACCAGAAAAAAGTGCTGCTGTCTCAAGGCATAAAGATAGATTTCTCTCCATACTAGGGGTACCAGGAGTGGCCAGGGGCATATTCTATAAAAAGATTTTGGGGTTTGGTGCCTAGCCATGCAATGCGCAAGTCAGGCAGCCTGCTGAGAGACACTTCATGGGTCATGATCCAGGGCAAATTGTCATGCTTCCCTACAAAACTCATCCTAGGAGTGAAAGCGTAGAATGCTTAGGACACCACAACATCTATGCAGATTAGCACAGGCCCAGCAACACTTAGGCATCTGAAAAGCCTCCCAGTCTCTAAATGGATCTTCTCTTAAGCATTAAAAATGTAGGGAGGTAGGGCCAGCAACTCTAAGGAATTTGTTGATTAAGTGACTTCAGTCAATGGGAATTTTGTGGGATTCCGGACTTAGCTATCTTAGTGGGAACTATGACAATAGGGCACCGATGATGATATGGGTTGTCTTCCCTCACAGCTTAAGAGAGATACTGGCACAACAGAGTGTAATTTTAATTTCCCTGCTTCTGTTTCAGGGAATCTTTGCATTTCCATTTAATTCTCCTGTTTTGTTTGCTGCTTGTATTATTCTCTCCTTATCCCAATAATCCAAAAAATGTTATTTTATCTCTAATTTGTTCCCATAGATGGCAGGGTAGGGAAATTGAAAACAGAAGTCAGAGACCTTGGGAGTATAATGAAAATGAAATCATGTGCCTCCAGATTAAAAAGAGGAAATGTATTAAACCTTTAAAAATACAGATTAATCAATTATGTATGCAAAAGAGGACACAAGAATTACAGTCATGAAAAGCGGAAGGAAATTCAGAAGTACAGTATATGCCTCTGGGATCCTCCTGACTCAAATCCAGCAAAGGGATGTATTTTCCCTCCATGCATGCCCATAAATCCCAGGAATGTCAAAGGGACAATGTTCATTTAGAATAGGCCCAAAATTTAGGTTTAAAGAAAAGAAAGAGCTTTCATAAAATATTATCATAACAGCATCAGCTTTAAAAATTTTAGGTACATTTCAGTGACAACTAAGGAGGGAAGAAAAACAGAGAATTGAACAATTTCCATCACATTGTTACAATTCCCACACCAGAGGCTATCATTTACGGACACTACTATATTTCCTTTCATTACGCATTATACTAGTGGAAGAGGCCTGTGTCAGCCTAAAATGGATGCACCAGGAAACTGTATGGGGAAGTACCTTGAAAAGGATACCTTGTGCTCTTTAGGATAATCTGATTACCTGGCCTGCCAGCAGTACTGTAGAAAAGAGAGGGATCAAAATGCCACCAACTAAGTTTAATGTTTGGTGTTCTGCTGTTGCAATCCTTGAGAGATACTCAGGTTTCTTCTAGGTAAGAACACATGGAAAGAAAAAAAATTGAGTGCCCATTTATAGATGTGTGCTTGAAGGGTCAAATTGTCTGAAATAGTAAGCTAATTCTTAAAACCAACACAGATGTGCTTCCTAACAGTACTGGTGGTGTTTATCTGATGTTCCTCTGTTATTCTGACTAGGTTTCCAGGACCACACCTTTTACAATGAGTGAATACCTCACTGTAGTGTTGACAATTTACATAAATGTAAAACTTAAGTTTTTATACAGAAATTGAGAGTGACAGAAATCTCCTGTTGATGCAAGTCCAAATACTTATTGTCTCAACCAATCAACAATATGTTAAGAACATTTTAATTAGTGCCAAAAGAAAACCAATAGAATATTTCCCTAGACCCTATTTCTAAATTTTCAGAACTTGCCCTGAACTTGCTGTGAAACTAGCTGGGTTGCATTCTAGAGGGTGTCTTGCAGAAGAGCTTTCTAGATCTTCACCACTCTGGTGGTTCAAAAGCTTCTAGTTTTTTATATATATATATATTTGTGGCCAGTGGTTTTCATTTGTGTTTGTATCAACATTGACCTGAATAACACTGAAATACTGCTTTCCCTACCCACTCTTTATCCTTCCTACCACTGTAGAATTACATACTTCTCCCAGACTTTTCTTTGCTTTCCTGCTTTCATCTCATCCATCAAACTTGCCGCTCACGGATCATCCAACCAGTGCTTTTTTGTATAATATCCAAGGACACAACTACACTCACAGTAATTCTAGCTGGCTCTTACTCATACCTAGCACAACACTATTCTAACTTCCATATCTCTGCTGGAAATGCCTCACCAGTGCAGATGGGATGGCATGTTCCTGCTTGCGGCCACGTATCCATCAACCTTTTTCCACAGTTGTTAGCAAGTCAAGAGTTCCTGGCCTAGGGCAGAAATGCTAGTTATTAGATGCTAAATGAACATTTTCTACTGTTAACTATCATTGTATTACTACTACCTAACTCCTCAGAATTATTCAAGCAATACTTTCTGTTGGGTAGACATTCTGATTCTCACAAATATTGACAATGCCTTCCGATTTGTAAGGTCTAGGAAACTTTGTTAATATAAATCTAATTGTGGCATTCATTAAGAAAAATATTAAATAAGGTCCCACACTGGCTGCTTGTGAACTCTGCTAGCTGCATGTTAGAAAGCACTAAGAGTTTTTGAATAGTTACAGTAAAATAATATTATTTCTGTTGAGAGAGAACCATTTGTCACAGTCAGTAGTAAAAGGTGAAGAGTAACAAACAGAAGAGATAGTTATACTGAGGTCCAAGGAGATTTTATTTCTGGGTTTACTTCTGTCCCCAAGGAATTTTTACGTCTGTGAAAGACAAATATATTTTCTTACAAAGGTATCTTTCCATTGTGTCAGAATTGTCCATAGTGAATAACTCACATTTTTTTCCTTCAGAAGGCAGCTTAACACTGTTGACATTATGGAAGCTTTCTCTAAAGCCAAAAATGTACGTTTAATATAATACATAGTTATGACTATGCTATTGAGGTGTTATTGTAGGTGTCATGGAATATCACCAAGATCTCTGTAGAATCTGCATCACTTTGCAACAGATTGGCACTTGCTCTTTTTCTGTATGTTACATTAAAACTTGCAGCAATTAGAAAATGCAACTATGTCCTTGTGTCTTTGCCCATATACCATTTGAAGCATCCACCAATTTTCACAGTTAGCAGAAACTTCTTAGGAATGAAAATAAGTTTCACTCATGCTTAAGAGATTTCTTTGAGATCCCTCAGAATAGTTAGATAACATAATCTAATACATTACATTTTTGTTTAATTTAAGTAATGGATGATTACTTTTCCTCTAACAGTATATCTAGGTATATTATTCCTACCATTTTCTCCACTCCATCTTGCTTTTTTCCCCCACTTCATTTCTCCATCTTTTTTTTTTTTGGCTTTTTTCTGAATCCATTTACAAACTGCAGTCCTATTTGGAGAAATAAAATTAGTTAGTTAATTAAGTCAAATATACCAATAAGCAAACATTATCCCAGTGTGTATATCTGAGGAAAGCACTCTATCTTTACATTTCCCAAAGAATCAAATGCTGTGATTTTGTGAAAGGAAGCAAATTATATTAAGAAAACTATTGTCACTACAAGTTTGGACGTTTTGTCCTTGTGCAAGAAAAAAAGCACCTTTTTTGCACAGTGGTGTCAACCTGCAGTAAATACTGTGCTTGTTCAGTTGTGCTATTTTATTTAAATACAAAATAATTATCACACCCCATAATAAAAGCTGAGCAATGTCACAATTATACACACATGTAGTGCTAAACATCACGGTTTTCTAATCATTCAAAAGCTAGAAGCATTTCCTAACTCCCTTTCCAATTTGTTTCAACATTAAGGAATATATCCACTCACAATTATACACACTGGCTTTATGAGGCAACTTAAAAAAGATGTTCAGCCATGGCAGAGACTATCATGAAGGAAGCAGAAGTGAGTGTTTGGGGCAAGGTCCTATTACGTTAGGTGCCGACTCATTTGAAGTTGGTTGCAGATGGATAATAGGTAGTACACTGTGATTTCTATGCAGCAAATGGGTGTTGGGAAGAGATGCTGTATGCTCTCGGTGGTTCTCAAGCTGTTTCCACCTCCATGATGTTACCCTTCCAGTGACCTTCTTTCTTCAGAATTTATTTCAAAAACTAAAATAGGCTTTTCAGGCTACTTTGAAATTACTTTACTTTAGGATCAGCTTACCTTAAAATAAAAAAAAAAAATAAATTTGTCAGTGATAGTTGTCTGTTTGTTCCTCTGAAGTTTCTAAACTAGAAGTTATTGTGATCGCTCAGCCTTTTGTTCCCATATGCACTTAACTCATAAGCAACCACACAACATTATGATTTTGTATAGCATAGGATACATTTACTATAGTAACAGCTAGATGTTGACCCAGTAGCTTATTCTGACTGCACTTCTGTTCCTTAAAATACAGATCAACTTGCTAACAGTGACTGCCACATAAAACTCTGCTTTAGAGGTCCAACACAGCTGCCTGACCTACCTGTGTTTAAAGGATTGATTTCAATCTCTGTTTTTAAAATTCCCCTATTTCATGTATTTCAACGTAATTTACTTTGTTGTTCCTAAGTCTTTTTTCCACAACTTTCTATAGCCTAGCTCATGCAGTTTAGACAGCATTCTCTTTAAAATATCATGTTTTGTAAGACTATGTACAAAATGTGATCTGCAAAGACAAAATATTAAGTTGCTATTTTAATAGGGCTACTTGTCCTGATCAGTTGATTCATCCACAAATTTAACTATAAAATCAAGAAGTCAGATGTCTGTGTCGTTTCCTAAAAAGCACTACCAATACCCAATTATACATTCCCCTCATCCCAAACTGCAGCTAATTTTCGTCTGCTCCATATAACACAAACAACATTTGTTAAGTATCGCAATCCAGGCACTATTCAAGGGAAGTTTTAATGTGAATTCAACACATTCATTAATTTACTGGAATTTCCCCCAAAATGCACACATTTGACAATGTGCAAGCAACACTTGTTTCATTTCATACTGTTTCTTAATGACTGAAAGGCATGTGTTGATTTTTCGCTTTGGTGTTTAGCATTTATGGTGTTCAGAAGCTGGTATTTGTGTTCCGCAGCATGTTCAGAAGTGTTGAGGAAAAATAATTAATTTCACTTTCGAATAAACATCCGAAGTCTCATAAAGAAGGCAAAGAAAACTATTTGAAGGTATTTTAAATCTTTGATTTCAAACCTAGATGAAATCTGGAAGGTTAAACTCCAAGCCTCCTGCCTCCTTCTTTCAGCTGAGAACTGCTCTCAGAGAGCAAGAAGTCCTGGAGACCTGGCTCCCAGAGCAGGCACTCAGGCAAGCTGTTTGGAAAACAGGCAAGATTCCATGAGAATGTCATTAGCACTTTGTCAGAAGGGTTTTCAAAGAGGTAGACTTCTGGAAAATTCTCTATTTTTAAAACATTAGCTTTTTAAGGAGTTTTCTGCTGAAGTAAGTTTTAGAAGCAATTTAATGGACTGTCACTTTAAGCAAGGATGAGACCACGATGTGAAATCCAAACCATAAAGACATGTATAAGTGCAGAACATTACTGTGAACACAATGTAGCCTACAGTACTATTCTGATGAAAAATGAACCCCCTTATTTCTCATTCTGAACTCCCCAATGTTCTTCTACCTTTGAAATAGGTCAATGCCAACCTAGAAAGTCATATGCCTTCAGAACTTCTTTTTCATATTTCTGTAGTCTTGCACTGTCAAAAGATGTTTTGTTTTTCTTTACAAATGCCCTGCTTAGGAAACCTGAACTGAAAACTGAGCTGCTTCAATTAGCATGTCTTATTTGTCTATGTTTCTGTTTCTTGATTGCATGTACTTAAGTCTTCAAAACAGATCTTTACAAATGCATTTCCCACAAATAGCCTATAAGATATATTTAAAAATCAGATTTTTTTTAACATTCTTTCTAGATGACCTTTCACTTGTCACAGTGACCTCATCCTAGCCTTTCTTCCAGTCTCAGTGTTTGCTCTTATCTGTTCCCTTCCTCTTTCCTTCACCTCTCATTCTCATTTGGCTCTTTTCTCTCCTCACACTTCAAAAATACCTTATTTCTTCTCCTATCTAAAATCTCCTTCTTTTCACCCCACTTACAGCTGTAATTTCCACCCATCTCTTTTCTCTGTAAGCAGACTGAAGATTCTCTGTACAATAACTCCATTAATTCCTCCCTTCTGGAGCTACCTTAAAGTCCTCATGTGTTCTCTTCCCCCTTTACCTTGCAGAAACCATAATGGCAGTTCCTCAGCTACATCTCAACACTCCTACTCCATCGTCACCTTTCTGGACCTGTGAGCATCACTAACACTTTCAAACAGCCTCCTCTTGATCACCTCTTCTTTCTTGACTCCAAATATTTCCCCGCCTTTTTCTCTCAAAGTATTTTCCCTTCTCCTGCTTTCTGTAAGCATCTTCTTCCCTTCCATCTCATTTGTTTGCTCATGCAAACAAATCACAGTTTCCATAATACAGAATCAGAGCTCTGTTCCATAACAATTTATTCTAGACACGTGTGTTTCTATCCAAATGAGAGCCTTGGAAAATCTGGATATCACACTTGGGGTGACTAAAAGCCCTGAGTGTTCATAAGTCCTTTCCTTTATCTTCATCTTTGATTGTGGTGAGCAACACTGCCTTCAGACTTGGATGTCCACATGCAGAAGCACGAGATCCCATATTCTCGCTGAGTCTCCCATCTGTGCTGCCAATTCAGTCCACATCGTGTTTCCACATGCTATCTCTAAACAATAGTCTTTATTGTCTCTACTAACTGCTGAAGCTCTTGTCCTGCTGCTCATCTTGATTAGCGCAATGCCCTTCTCTGTGGTCCTCACAAAAGCACTCTTGCCCTGCTCATTTCAGGCCCCAGCTATATAAATCATTTTCCTGGCCTGTTGTTCTGACTATACCCATTATCTTTGAACCATTTCAATGATTCCTTTTTCCTCTGGGACATCAAGCTTGTTGTGACTCTCTTAACTTTCAAAGCCCTTCATGGCTTACTCCCAACTTGTCACTTTTTATTCACTATCAAAATATAAATGCCCAGCATCAGTCGGCCCCAGATGCCAGCTTCAATTGATCAATTTGTTAAATTTTCCAACAAGCATCTTTTGTGCTTTCTCCCTTGCTGCCCCTCAGGCTTAAGAAGAGCCTGCATGTGCATTCATAAAACCAACTGTTATCCTCCTTTGAATCCCTTATTAAAATTCTCCTTTGCCAAAAACTTGAACATGGTTAGCTCACAGGCGCATGGAAAGCACCCCCTAGTATGATCTTGTTATTCCCTTATCCATCTGTGGTCACTGGCCTTATATTTCCATTATATAATTTTATGCCCTTTGGGATGGAGCCTGGTTGTTTCATGTTTCTGCAGCAGTTGGTGCACAGTGGTTCTAGACCACAATTTGGCCTGCAAGGTGCTGTGGTAACACAAATGAGAAAAAAAAGTCAGTGTAAAGAAAAGCAGTAGACTCATTCACAAGGGTGTCTCTGAGAAGCAGACAAGCAAGCAGTGCAGAGAGATTTCTTTTAACATTTTGTATGAACATTTTCAAGAAACTTCCTGCTGGTTTCAGTAAGTGCAGAAAGGAAGACTAGACAGCCTGTTCTGATTTGGACAGCCAGGCACAGGAACAGGAGCATGGCAGACAAATAACACACGGGTAAAGACCTTTACATATTCATGGCTATAAGCTAAACATAGACTGTATTTTCTAGAAACACGGCTTTGGAACTGCTCACAGAGCCAGGTCAGTTACAACAAGCTGAGTATCAGACAGTTTAAGCTGATTGAGCTTCCAGCACATGAAAAGATGCATACTGTTTTTCTCTAGGTTTCTAATTTTTTTCAAACTAGTCAGAGATAGAATAATAATCTGTTATTTGCCTGCTGTTTTCATGCACCCATCTCACTAGCAGAGCTAAATTTTTCAGTGTTTTCTTGCATTGCAATGCTGTTGGACGAAGTTTTATGCTAAATTTTTTTAAAGCAAATGTAGGCCGGTAAAAAAAATAGCAGCTCAAGTACACACTGCACCAACTGTGTGCTTTCTGGGGGACTGTCCAGAACACTCCTGACCTTCCTTAATTTTAAAGAGATGGATGGGAGAAAAAGTATCCTACACCATATCCAAGATTTTAAAGTAACCGCAGCGAGCCCTCTTATAATTAAGCCACTCCATTCACTTTCTTTCTAAGTTCACCATAACCAAAATTGCAGTGTCCACAGTGAAAGAATCCAGGAGCTTTATTCTCTTTCATTATAGCTAGACTTTTGCTACATCGGTGATTCTCAAAAGGGGAATTGTTAGTGGTGGTTTTCTCTCTGGATCAAAATTATAGCACCTATTTCTACTTCTTTATGCACAGCTCAGCAGCTCACTAGGGTGCACACTGGGTACAAGACAGCATTTCTCTTGCTCTGGGCTGGCTTTACAGGACATCTCTACGACTTGTGTATCTTAGACTTATGCTTTTTAGGAGCTTTGTCTTTCCATTTTCCTGAGGTAAAGCCAAGTGCTGCAGGAACAGAGCTCACTGATTAGAAGCTGGGTGCTAGATATTTGCCTTTAGCAGCAATGAGACTGGAGAAACAAAGGAAAAATGGATTGGCCACCCGAAAAGCTTTGGGTTTGTTTTGACTTAGATTAATTCAATTACGCTTAAAAAATTTAAGTTCCAAAAATAAGAAATCAATAAATTTACATAGAGATTAGGTAATAAAAGGTCTGTTGCATTGTATTCTCATTGGATGTCATAGCTTTCACTCTAAGTCAGAGTTACAAAATATCACTTTTAAGGGGATATAGGTGTCTTAAATTCCTTTCTCGTTTATTTTCTTTTAAATATCACCTCAGAGCTTATCTCCTTTGCTTTGCAATGTAGAGTGCTGTATGGATATAGAATCCTTATTGCTATGCTTTTAAGCTGCAATGCCCTGCAGGCTCCCCCTCCCTCTGTGTTGTATCCTATTTGAAGACCTTAATGAAAGGGCCTCATTCCAGAATCACAGCAGCTTGTCTGCACAACCAAATTCCATCTCCTAATGAGTTCCTCTAAATCTGCCATCAGGTGACTTTATTGACTCTATGATCATAATGAGGTAGCAGCTCACTTTCTGCAGTTTTGCTGGTTTCAAGTCTGAAGTTCTCCTCTGCTCCTGGACTTTAGCTGATATTTAATGATGAGGAATCAAGCAGGGTTTTAATGCCTGCAAAAAATGTCCCTGAAGTGCAAAAAGCCCCAGACAGCAGTCTTGAAACTTTCCAGAGCCATATGAGTCTCCACTGGTACACTAACAAACAGGAAATCAGCCCATCAGTAGCTAATTGACATATCTGAAGGTTTAATTGCTGCCCTATTAGGGAAGGTGATGCAGTATTCAAGTTGTCATTAAAACAAACACACTCTTTAATACATAAGGATTTGTCTGAAACACATATCCCTACCTAATCTCCAAATCCTTAGTTTGAAACTGTGCATCTCCCAACTTGTTTCACTCTTTCATTCCAGGGTAATTGGAAGATTATCCTATGACATGTGAATAGGTACAAGCTGTTCAGGGAAAACCGAAGTCTTTAATGAGTGCTGTGCAGGCAGCCCAGACACACGTGGAGTCCCATTACCATTAGGATTCTAAGAGAAATTTCAGCTAGCAACAGCATCTTCCTACGTGGCTGTAAAGCATCAGGCACACTTTTGTTCTCATATATCTAATAAGGGGATGGAAGGGTGGTAAATGAAAGTGAAGAGGCCACCTGCCTCTGAATGTTTTGTCAGGGTTTTTTCCTGGGTTTTCTTTAACTTTTGCACCTATAATTTTTATACCATTTCATTTGCTCCTTATGTGTTAAAAGTGGATTATGCAATTTTAATTGTGCTTGAATTCTTCAGTTTCCACTCAGTCCTGAACTCATCTAGAAGCTGAGAAAATATCACTCAAGGATTGGAAATGTTTGTTGTCACTTCCATTTTTTTCTCTCAGTTTTTGGTCTTTGTTTCACTTGAGAATAGAATTGAGGGTCTCCAATTGCCAGCAAAGAAAATCAAGCTCAGAAGTTTTGCAATATCCATTGTGGTTTTGTGGATTAGATAGAAACTTTCAGACAAACCCTAAGTTTTTCTGATCTTTAGACAGAACAGAACTAAAATTGAGGTTCAGACCTTCTCTCCATGAATTTTACTAAGAACTAAGAATCATAGAATTGTTGAATGTCAAGTGTTCTTTTGGTAATTTGAGCTAGAGAACTTAGCTAGAGATCCCAAGCCTTTACATTTCTGCTTTAATCTTGAAGAGAGATATTTTTATTATTCCATTTTCACTGACCCAGTGTTTTTCACCTTTTCCCCACCAGACTTATAGAATTCTCACATTGGTGGCAGGAATATGTATGCATGTGTGTGTGTGTGTGCGTGTGCTTGTGTGTGTATGTTATGTATAGTTAGTGTAATCCTTTAGGTATTAGTTCAGGACTGTTCCCAATATTATCCTCTTATAAATAGTACCTTTTAGCAGAACATCTGGAATTGGTATCAGCTACTACACTTTCCCCTGTTCACTCTTTACATTCATGACAAAAGGAAAAGAGGCTGATAGTAAATATATCTCTTCTGGCTCCCAAATTTTATCCCAATATTTTAAAAAGCATTCAGTTATATACTGGTGACTGTATTATAATAATCATGTAATAGGATTCACTGGCTCCTGTAGCTCTAACCACAATATAATTACAAAACTCATTAAATTGAAGGGGGCCAAAATGGCCAACATGAGATTCAGTCCTCCCACTAGCAATGGAAACAGAGAATAAAAATGGAAGAGCATGTGAGAAAAAGAAATACAAGTTTGACTTTGAATAATAGAGACAAGTATCTCCAATGGATGCTTTCAAAAATGACTCTCTAAAATAGGATTTGCAAACAGAGATGGTCCTGCAGCCCAGCTAACTCAGATGAGATGACCTTAGGTGTTTGAGTGCATACACATGCAGTACACACACGTTAGCTGCACAGTAAGGCTGAAATCATGCAGGCAAGGCTAGAACTGGTCTCAATCTGCTCCTGAACCAAGTTTGGGATTCTCTGTGCCTGCAGCCCCACATAGTGTCCCAGAGCAGTCTCCTTGCTGACTTCTGTATCCCTACAGCAGCCTGGTTGCGTAGGCTCAGCATGCTCATTTCACAGCACCATGTCTCAGATCAGCACTGAATTCAAATGGAAACCTGAGCAGAGACTGGAGGCTGCTGATCCAAGCCAGCCCCTGTGATAGCTGCCTCAAGGGATGCACCATTGCTCAGAGCCTGCCTGCATGGCCAAGGTGCTACAGAGATTTAATTAAATTAATCTGCCTTTGTGATCACCTAGACTGATACTAGAAGAAATAATTTGTGGAATCCACTACTCCATTTTCAAAGACAAATGGTTATCCATGTTTCAGCAATAGCACCCTTCCTTGAAGGTATGAACATCTATTGCCATGGTTATTTGAGAGACAGCTGGCATTTTCAGGGCAGTGGCAGTAGTAACATGTATATCACTTACCTTTCTCTTAAACCCCTTCAGTAATATTCAGTGCATCTTCCCTGGATCCACAAATATTCTCTCATTTTCATTTGAGTTGAGATCCAGCCATCTTTGTGTTGCAGATGCTGTTAAGCATTTAGGGAAGAAAACTGACATCAAGGGAGTGTTTCTATGTCGTTAGAGTTTGTGAGGCAAAAAACAATAGATAGGCTTTTGGATTATTTGCTTTAGAAACACATCATTCTTTTATAAAATATTGTAAAGAATGCCATTAAAAAGCCCTACATATTAAATCTCTTTAGTCTTATTAAAATAAAAACTTCTCATACTGAGAGAAAATTGTCCAGTCTTGCTTGGGCCTACAGGATTTCAAATATTTGAGAGCCTGCACCATCAGAAGAGCATTCCAGAGACCTGTGGGACCAGGAATTATGTTCAATTGGAGCAAAACAACCATTCCTGTTTCTATTTCATGTCTAACACATATGGCATGCAAGCAGCAAGACATCTTCTCTTATTTTGCCCAACATATATTCCAATAAGGGCCATCAGGAGAGCGGTACTCTACTGCATCCTTTTTCATGCAATCCCAAAAGAAAACACCACCTTTTTCTCCTGTGATTTGTAGGAAACAAAGAAGGGAGCCTGCGTTGTGTTCATCAACAGATCCAGAGAGGATTCCACTGCAAAATGCAACAAGAAGTTGGCTCAGCCATGGTCAAGAGGTCCAAAAGTAGGACAAGCCAGACATCTCGGGCATGATTGTGTACAGGCTCTGCCTAGGGCTGATGCTTCCTAAGCCTCATTGCTTACAGCTCCAAGCCTCTTCCACCTATTCCCACAAAAAAATTTTGAGAGAATTAATCCATGTGAGGCCTTCCATGGGAGGAGTTGGTGAGATTCCCTTATAAGCCTTTTTCCGCTTTGCATCCAGTATCTAGCAATGGGGCAAGCGGAATATGGAGGCTGATCATTGTGATTTGAGCTCCAGAGACAGCAGAGGTGAGTACGCCTTTTAAACCTATGGTCCTAGAAAACACTGGTATATGACTCCAGCTCAGAAGGGAGTTGGACCAAGGAAGGCGGGAGAGAAAGTCCAGCTGGTAAGATGACCAACCTGGCTTTGAACCATGGCTGCTCCATGGCAATAGTGGGATCAGCCATGTGATTGCGACAGTGCTCTCTGGCCAGTCTCTTGTCTTCAGTTATTCCCTCTGGGGTAATATCAACCTTTTGCCTACATGGTTTTGTGTTCATAGAGATGGAGAGGTCAGGTTTCACCAGTAGGCGCTTCTTAGCAATATTTTGGATGTTGCTGCTGCCTGAAGAGTTCATGAGAGTCCCTTATTTTTATCAGGATAGTTCACTAGGCAGAGACACATTTGGAAGCAATTAAAAAATAATGGGCCAAACTCACCCCAGTATAACCCCACTGAAATAAGTCACTGAACTTAGCCTGGGGAATTAGTTTTATTGCTTCAATGATAGTTTTGACCTCAAATAGTTTTTCCTTAGTCTGCCGTAGACTGGGAAAACTGAGTTTAAGAGTATTTAATTGTTCTCTCTCTCATCTTTACATGCTGATGACTCCACTTCCATAAATATAAATGTGGTGCACAGCAATCGTGCTGATCACATAAGGCAGAATAGAAGGTTTGGAATTTTTTCTTAGGCGTGAAAGCGATACTTCACATAATTGCTAGGAATAATTGTTGTTGTTATTTGTAATACTATTCAAAGGCTACAGTTGGACTGGGGCTTCTTTGTATTTATTACAATGTCAGAGTTGGGAACCCTTCCCTTCAGACAAATATGGGGAAACAGTAGATAGCAATATACTGTGACAAATAGGTATGGGTCACACTAGCTGCATTCTTCATAGAGCTCAGGCATTCTTTGTTTTTACTTAAAGTTATAATCAAGGGGAACATATGCAGAAAAGGAGGAAAAAAAGAGAAGAGCCACCGCTGGTCTTTCTATGGTCAGCAGGCTACATTTGGCCAAGACCAGCACAAGTCTAAGCCTTAAGATAGGAATTGAAGAAAAAGAAGTTTCATGCTTTTTCTTAATAGGGATAATGGGGTAGCATAGGGAAACAAAGAAAACTTTTTAATGGAAAAGGAAGTAATTGAAGAGAATACTTGTGTTCCCATAAAAGACCTCAGAGGGTGTTGCAAATGATCTTAATGGCAAGAATGTGCATACAGAAAGGTTGCCTTTCCCTTCCAACTATCTTTTCTCTATGTTGAGTATCTTTCTGTGATCCCCAGAGTAGGAAAATCATAGATCTGTGAAGAGGACTTTTTTTCTCACACATACCCATCCAAATTGCCTGTTATGTCCCATTCACAGGCAGAAAGCCCAACAGGCACCAAGAACTTGAATTAATTTCAGATCCCAGTTCGTGGTTACAGAGCTTGAAGCCGAGTGTGGGCAAAGGTTGTTACACTTTGGCTTTCACTAATGCTAGCAGTGCAAGGGGAATCAATGTTCTCCCTTGAAACCTTTTAGGTTAAGCCCAGCTGAATTCCCTGTATTGCTGATGTGATCACTTGCAGGATAGTGTTATCCCTCAGTGCAAACAAAATTAATTAGATTTGGACTAATGAAACTAACAGGTAAATAGAAGAATTAATCCAATGGACGTTCATCTCTTGTCTGAGCAGGTCAAGGGACTTGTCCAGTACCTTAGGCATCTCGGTTTTTGTTGTTCATAGAGATGAATAATTAAAAGATATAGGGCGTGAAGTCTACCACAGACTCTTGGCTACTGGGAACCTGCCGCTATGTGTGCTTTATTAAAATTCTGCTTAAATTATTGGTAGTGCTGCATTGCCAGCAAGAACAAACTGATCTGCATCATACAGGGTCATTTGTTCCTTCCCACTCCTGCATACTAATTAATTCTGGCTGTAGTCGTACATTAGGGGAGGTGCTGGAGGCATACAGATGCTGTGATATATTCAAGTCATACATCAAAGGAGGTTACTGAACTATTAGCCTTGAAGAAAGGATCTCTGGCAAGATTATTAACATTCATGCTTCTTCGCCCTGGATTCCTTCTTTTGTTTGGATGTACACCAAGAGTTGCTTGTGTACACCTAGCTTTTCCTGTGTTGCTGTTTGTGCTGGCAATCTTACAAACTTCTATGAGTTACAGAGGCGATAAACACAGTGCTTGCCTTATGCAGTTCTGGGGGAGCTAATATTTTAGGGCATTAGTCCTACATGAGCTTTGCATTACGCTTACAGCACACTCTCTCCAGGGTTATTTGCCTGTTAGCATCACCATGACAGAACTGTTTGCATTGCTAACACTTCAGAAGTGTATGCTTCATCTTCCCCATTATTTCCCATGTCTAATGTAATTTGCTGGTCTGAGTCTTGCTGTTATTTGGAAGTCTAGTTCTCATATACACTTCTTAGGTAGACAATGCTGCAAAGCTATAATGCTTCTGTTGGAGAGGAGGTGGGGGGGAATGTTATTTTTGCCATGATTTGCTTTCCTTGTGCTTTGAGTATAATTTTTTACATGACTAGCCTAATCTGAGAAGATTAGGTTCTAGTTTCTCACATCTCTAAAATCTTTGAATTGGAGCAACTTAGACGTGAATGAATTCAAGCTTGAGAGAAATACAGCAGAAGCCAAGAAGAGTATCTGAAAGAGAAAATATCAATAGACAGTTTGAAGCCCCAGGGAAGTATCATACAGAGAGTATGATCAGCAAAGGTTTGAGGATGAGTACTGCAGAACCAAGAACTGGAGAACAGTAAGGCTTCAAAGCCTGGGAACCCAGGAAACGGGGAGATCCAACGCACAACTCGACTGAACTGAAAAAGGATGACAACCAAGGGAAGACTGGAGACAGTGAAAATTGCACCAGCATGAGCTATGTCACATCCTAATTTAGATTCTGGGAGTTAAAGGTTCTTTGTGTCTTGAAATGTAGGGCTTAGCACAGTTAAAGTTGTATATTTGTACAATGATTGCTGTCTTACAAAAGAGGAAAGTATTCTTAGCTTAGAGTTCTGTTTGAAAATGGGGAAAGAACTGTAGGTACATGCAAAATTCAAGAGAAAGATGTAATATTCCCTGTAAACCCTTGCTTTGACTGAGAAAGCCTGTGAGAGTGCCAAGAAAGAAAACTTAAATCTGGATGAGCTGTCTCTTTACATTAGCATCCTGGGCATTCTCAAAATCTGAACTTAAGAAAGTACTGGCTAGTAGGAATTTAGGAAGCCTTTTTTTGGAAAATGAATGTTCATTAACAAAAAATCGATGTTTTGTGGAAAAAGACCAGTTCTGAACACTTCTCATTTTGACAAAATTCAGAAAATTTGTTTGATGATATAGAAATAATGTATTTTGACAGTGTTAAAGAAAAATGTCCTTTTCAGTATAAAAGGGCATTATATTATATTTGCTGTTTTGAACATTTTGAGTGATGAAATACAATATTTGACATTTTTCATCTCTGTTAGACTTGAGATTTTTTTTCAAAATCTCAAAAATTTTCAGAGGATAAGAACATTATTTCCAACCCACAGTGGCTGGTATCTATTTCAACAGCAGTTGATTTACTTATCTGTCCCTTATGGACATTCACTGATTTGAGCCAACTCCAGCTGCTTGAACTGTCTTCTGAACACCTGATACCATGGACTCACAAGTGAAAATACATCCCCTTTAAACTTCTGTCTTAGGTTTCATCAGTTATAAAACTGCTGAAGCAGAAGCATCCTGACTCAGAGCTACAAAACAGAAATGAATGAAAAAGGAGTCACCCCTGGGACACCTCCAAACTATATTCAAATAATGAACCGTGAATACATCTCAGTCAGAATTTCTTGACTTTGTTTTTTTTATTAAACCATTATATGATGGTTTAACATCAGGGAAGTGTTTCTTGATAATTTCCAATTAAAAAAAGCTCTTAAGCTTTTAAAAATAATCCATGGACTCTTCAACCTTTTACAAACTTCCACAATCAACTGTGACAGTTTATGTGTGCAATTGTGCAAATATTAGGTTATAGTTTGAATATTTTTTCATTTATTTTCTCTTATATTGTTTGCCTGATGGCTTTTATGTGTGAATATCAGAGAAAAGTAATATCAATTTAGAAGAGGTGGGAATATAAAATTATTTTGTGGCCTAAATCTGATTGCTATTGGTCCATGAAAATATAAAAAGTATAAGTAATATAAAAGTAGGAAATTTGTCTGATGGTATAAAGAGTAAAAAGAGCAAAATCTGCAATAGAAAGTAGATATTATTAACATCTGAAATTCAAGAAATACTCAATTTTTTTGAGTTTTCACAGCTGACCCATTCTTCATTAAACTAAAAAGAAAGCTATTCCCCCCCCCTTAGTTTAATTTTACAAAGAGAAAAAAAAATCAAGCTTGTAGTTGAAATCTAAAATTGACAAAAAACCCCAATAAAACAAATTCATTTTCTTTAAGGAGGATGAGGAAAGGGTATGATAAAAGAAAGCCACTTTGATTATCATTTTTGGGAATCCCTATTAATTCACAAGACATAGAATAACCTCAGAAAGTTTGGCCTAAACTATTATGAATTCACAACAGTTTTGGTAAGGTTTGAGCATTGAAATACTGTGAAATACAGTGAGGCCTTTGGCACATCCTGAGTTTTTGATGTTTCTGGATCCCCCTCCTCGCTGAGGTGGAAAAAGGCAGGGTGAGCTTTTGAAGGTGACTGACATTGGACTGAAACCTGGGCTGTGGGTTGGGCACAGCACCTTGCCTGAAAACTGTGGCTATTTCTTTCTGCCTTGATATTGCAGGCTAATTCAGGCAAAGAACGACCCCAAGCACTGGGATGTGAGCAGATCTGAGATCCAGAGGATAGGAAGCAAGATGGGTGTCGACTCTGCTTAGACCAAGAAAAGCACTAAAGATCTCACTCACAGGAAAACAGACATTTTAAGGCCTCTCTTCAGTGTGTCCACAGCTGGCATGAACTAAGGTAAATTTGACATTTACCTCAAAACTTGCAGACCTCAAGAATAACAACTGGTCAACAGCAAAACTAGACTAATGCTAAATATTCTGACCGATTTCTCATTTGCAGCTCATGATTTAGTGATGGTCTATTACATGTAATGCAAAGTCAGGTACAGCTGATGAGCACAGCACTGATCACCCTCAAAGTGGAAAGAACTCCTGCCTCCTTTACCACGCAGCATCATACCATGCATGAGCACTGCAAAGTAACCAAAAAGCTCTGGAACCTACTGGGAAGTTTTGTATCGTGATGGTTCAAGCACTTTGAGTCTCCTTCAGGAATAATTTTCCTGAGTATGCTCAACACTGTGAAGCCATGTGCTTTTATGGATCAAAAGATTACTTATATAATATACGTATGTACACAAACATGCACACACTCACCCGGTATGAGTAAAGAGGGTTTGCACTTGTAGAAATTTCAATAGAAAGCAGCAGCACAGATACATTGAAATGTTTTGTAGAACCAGGAGAAAAACAGACACTAGTATGCCTCATGAAAAGCATGAAAAGCAAAGCCTGGAATCAAGTATTTCTGTATTTTTTTTTATACTCTTTGGAGCAAAGAAGCAAACACTAAAGCTAACTATCTAAGAAAATAACAATTATTGAAGCTCACTGAATACTCTAACATTCTTCACAGTTTGCTAGTGAAAAGTTACTCAGCCCAGGTGGGTTTGCAATGATGCACTAAAAAAAATCCATGGTGCTTAGTGGCTCTCGTATACATCAGCTTGTGGAAGCTGCAATGTTCCTGCTCAGGGCTGTAAAACAGAACATACTGGCCAGACACAAGGCTTCAGACTAGAGCTGCAGACAGGAAAGGCCTGTTTTCTCTGGAATATGTGAATACAGATTGACACTAGCACTTTGGTGACATTTCCGTGGGCTCAGCATTGTCTTTCTAACCACCACCACGCCCCGTTTGAATTCAAAGATATGCCTTCTCCAACAAAATGATTTCCAGAACATGCCAGCCGCCAGCCAGCTCTTTAGGGGAATGACTGTTCCTGTAGCCCAGACAAGAGTGGGCATAGGCAGCACACAGTCCCACTCACAGCTGGCCCCATCTGACTTTCTGCACAGAGAAATTCCATGGCTTGGAGATCACCTATCACCAGTACAAGGGATGGTGACCTACCAGAGCAGTGGGGGTGACCCACTGCCTGCAGTCCAGGGAAAGGGCAAATGGGCCACAACAACCTACACTACTGCTGCTCTGTGGGAAGACTGGGCTGAACTGTGGTTTGATGGTGGCTGCAGCCATCCCTGAGCAAAACTGGTCACACTGAATGGAACTGCAAACTGCATTTAGAGCCAGCTGCCTTGCTCACCAGTTGTGAGCTCGCTGCAGCAGTCACGTGGGCACATCCACGTCTGTCAAGCAGAGCAGACTCTCAAGAGCCAGCAGGGCAGTGGAGGGCCGCTAGGGAATCCTGAATTACCCAGCTCTGGGAACAGATGGGGTTTCAGTTTAGGAAAGACATCTCAGCAACTTTCACAAGCTCTGAATGCACCTGAAAAGCCATAAGGATCCTCTCTCCCGGAAGTGTTACTTGATGTCCTCAAACTGCAGATTCTCACCGTTGTGCTCCTTTGAGCTAAGGACTTACTCATGTGTTTAAAATAATACCCCTCCACCAAAGCAATATTTTCCTTTGCCCTATCAGTTCCAGCTGCAGATTCCCACCCAGTCCCTGTTTCGAGTTACACTTCAATAAATATACTTGCAATTGAAATCATCTTTCCTTTTTGCCCTCCCTGTGCTACAGATTCCCACACTGACCCCTCCTTCAAGCCACAATTAATACATAATTTATGTCTGAAATAAAAATCACCTCTTCCTCCTGCCTTACCCATTCCAGCTGCAGTTTTCCATTGCCATCCCTGCTTTGAGTCATGATTAATACATATGTTTAAAATAAAATAATGAAAAAGTAATCTCTGGCCTCTGCTCCCCAGCTGCAGACTCCCATTCCTATCTTATCCACCATTTCCAGCCTGTGAGCCCTCCCAGTGCTACCTCCCAGTCAAAGAGGGAGCCTCCCCCTCGCGGCAGCCATGGCCTCCAAGGCACCTCTTTGTGGATCACTTCTATCTCCTTCAAGGATCAAACCCCACAGCCACGAGCTACAAGCCTTTCTTACATCACTGACACTTTCAGCAACAAAGAAAAGAAAAATGCTTTAACAGTCACTGAAACAGGGAGTTGCCAGTGAGGGATACATCTGAAATTTTCTCTTCTCAACCTACAGGGTTTTGCTGTGCTGCCCAACAACAGCAGCTTAAGCCTGCTTCAACTCGTCAGTTCTGCCTCAGCAATATTTTCTAACTGATTAAAGGGAGCCTGAGTGACTGCACAACCTGGTTTGAGGTTTGGCCTTGATGGGTAGCCCATGGCACTAGTTCCAGCAGATGATTCTCCTTGTGGAGCTGATGGGGACAGGGATCCTGGGTAGCAATCAGCTCCTAACCCCTTGTCCCCCTGCTCTGTATCCATTTATTTACACAAAAATCTTTTCACAGGTGAAATTTATCAAAAATGTTTTGTTGCCCTGAAAGAAACAAACATGTCTGTCTTTACCCTTCTTCAGTGAGTGAAGCATCAGTAGTCTTAAGTGGGATAGAAAAGCGGAAACCATTGGTGCTGACAGGGGGAGAGGACAGCCTGGAGTCCTTCAGCAGCATCCTCAGAGGAGTAGTTGATAGTTGCGTGACTTCCCAAGCACTGTTCAGATGAGATCAGGTTTTGAAACTTGTTTCCCAATTGTTTGGACATTAACCTGAATTGAACCTTCACACTATTTGCATCTTCAGATTTTTCTCTACTTTCTTCAGCAGCCATGAAAAAAAACTTTTTGTGTGGGAAAGGAGAGGGGAGAGAGAGAAGAGAAGAGAAAGGACCAGGAAGGGCCTACGGTGGATTTCCAGTGCCTCAGTCACGGAGTGGAGATCAGGTATCCCGGATGCCGGAGTCCTGCCATCCTAGTCAGCCCTTCAATGCCTCCTCACACCTCTGGTATGGTCAGTGCATGCTGACATGAGGCTGCCAGAAAAGCTTTGTTCTGGACTGGGGTTGGAGGATTCCAGCATGGGGAGTCTTGCTGCTGTTTTTGCATCTGCTTCTCTGAGGGACTCGTGCAGAAAGGGCAGGACATGGGGGGCTCCCATTCTGACCCTGCTGCATCTGGGACACCCTGCTCTCATCACTTGTTTGTTTTAATTGCTTTTATTACAGATACTCACCTAATTTATTTCTGATGTATTAAATAGTTTTCAGATGGTACAGTTAGCAGAAGCAACACCTTGTTAGTTGAAAGCAAATGTCCTCCCAAGAGATGAAACCGTGTGAGTCGGCACATGGACCATCAGCTAGGTGACCTGTCCCTGTCTTGCACATGATGTTTAATCTTACATTCCCTTTACCTCAGTTTATCTCAGAAAATCATCAGGGAAGAGTTTATATCCTTTTTTATATTTACACTAGGGCTAGAACATTAAGACCTGATTGAAAGTTTGTACCTAGAAGTATTGCTGTGAGATGCAAAATAACAATTGTTCAAAATTACAGGAATTTGGAATTCAGTTTGGTTTGCTCATTAAAACAAATATCTAAATTCTAAATTCAAAATCCATCTGTTAATTGGCTCCTCTGCCAAGGAAAGTATTTTTTCTTATATAAGTAACCTTGAGATGAAAACACTAGTAGAAGGTATGTGGCAGCAGATTCTGCTTCAGATACATTTCTCACTTCATCTCCTAGGAACAGGGATTAGCTTTTCTTAAGGCTAAATCCGGAAAAATATCCTTTATTCCACCTGTCTCAGTGGAAGTTGGAGCCCCTTACAGGCATGGGGGAGTGTCAACAGTCCTGCCCTGCAAGCACGAGACTCACTTTTCTCCACGAAACCAAAGAGGAAGAATGGCAAGGAAGGAAGCAGTAGTGCTGGGAGGGTTGGTTGGGAACCCAGGAGATGCACATTTTTTTTTCTTAACTCATTAGCTAAGGCCTTTGAGATCTACTTACGGAAAGTCCTGCAGAAAAGGCTTTTTTAATTAAAGCTTTCATATCTTTCTTACTTGAAAGGAGATGAAATGCAGCTGTCAGTGTTTGCTGTCCCGATAGCTGTAAAGATGTTGGGCCATGACCTTAGTCCTGTGCACATTGCTACCTGCCCTGCTTATCAGCCATGCTCATTTCCTTATTCTGGGTTGAAAAGTTTCTGTGGCGCTTGTTTTAAGTAGTGTCACTTGCCTGAGAGCAGCAATGACAAAGGACTGCCCAAGGTGTGCAAACCTGGTGAAGCAGATCCACACATTACACAGCACAGCCATCTCCAGTTGTTCGGCTGCTCACATCCTGCCTCGTTTGCCAAGCAAAGCTGTTGGAGCTCCTGCTCCAGCTGCTGGGCACAACTATCCTACAGGACCTGAGCTCTGCGTGTCTGATGGGGTATCACCAAGGGGCAGGAGAGAAGTTCTGGCCCTGCACTGCTGGGTCCACTCTAGCAGGGTCTCACCAATAGGTCCATTTCCCACCTGCTCCCTGGAAAATTTTGTTTGAAATTTTGCTTGAATGGAAGTGATGTGTTCAGTCACACTGCTGTGCTGAGGACTGCGTAAACTCTGCTGGTTTCTGCCTTGGCAGAAGGTATGTTAATAATGGGAAGTATTTGGGGCACAGGGGGCTCATAAAACTCTGAGGACTGAGAAATCAGCTGTGGCTCATACTGAGTGTAACTACTGCAGAGTTCAGTTAACATGCACTCAACAAGAATGATCATTTATCTTAAATATTTAAATTTAGATTGTGTATGAAATGAGGGGGAGAAAAAACACGATATGAAGTTAGGATTTAATAGCTGTTTTGTAGCTTTTGAGGCATTTACAAACACTTTGTGGATGATGGATAGTTCTACAAATATGACTTTCCCAAGAAAATCAGTCCATTTTGCAACTGTAATGAATCATGATATACAGTAGTCCAAGCACTGCTTGCCAGCCAGCTACCTTAAGACAAGATGCTAAGGGAATATTTTTCTTGATTAGATAATGGGCTGGTTGAAATTCTTTCAGCTTTGCTGAAACAGAAGTTAGCAATTTCAGACATATCAGATGATGCATCAATTTTCTGTAAACAGAAGACTGTGCAACCCACTTTATTGAAAAGGCCTTTATACTGCGCTAGATTTAATCTCTCAATTTGAGAAGCAGCCCCATGAAATAAGATGTTTGCATGCAAAATCTCCCAGATTTCCAATGGAAATATAAAACAAAGAAGAGCATGTTCCCTTGGGGACTGCACCTATCTTGGATTAGATTTTCTCTGATGTTTTTGCATCATATTACCAATGGCTTCAGGGAAGTGAAACAGCAGTTTTCTTTCTTGAGAACAAAGGCTTGTGAAGTTAAAAAAAATGTTAATATATTTAAAGTACTTTTGGCCACTGTTCTTTTTATTACTCTGAGAATTCTGGAGAAAAAAGGCATCTTATTGTATTATTTTATCATCTATGTTAATGAAATTTGCATTTAAGGCTACAGCCTGAGATTTCTGTAAAGGAAAATGATTTCTAAATGAGTGCTTTCCGTTTCTCATGGACATAGATGTTTTAACTATTAGTACTGCTCTGATCATGAAGAGCCAGCTCCAAAACCACTGGAATCATTAAAAATATTTTCTTTTTTTTCCCTTTTTCAAAATTCTGTGAATTTTGGAAAGGATCCACTGGCCACACATACAATGTATTTAAGCTTTGTAGAAAGTTTTGGAGACCCAAGAGCAGAATTGTATTCTCCTACCCTAGATTTCAGTTCTGACACCTTTCCCTATTTGCATGAGTTTTCCCATTGTTAGCTATATTTTATATTAAATCAATTGTAGTAGCTCTCAGAGCTGTAAGTTTTGCTCATATGGTTTGTCCCACTGAATGCAATGGGTTAGTATCATGGGAGGGAGCCGCATCAAGCACTTTTGTTCTGCATCTGTATGGATCCAAGGGAAGCACTTTGCTTTTGCTTTGGTTAACCAATGTAGCAGATAGTTATTATTATATATAAATTAACTAATAATTTAAAAATCCTCATCTATTGATAGATAATTTAAGAATTTGGGCTTTGTCTTCCCTGTTTGGACAATGCAAATTAATAAAGCCCCTTGCAAAGAGGTAATTCTTTTTACACGCTTCAGGTAGAAAGACTCATTTTTGTGTTTAAATCACTCAGTGTTGGCCTGAGCATGCTTTAATTCTATGAAGTGTTATAATGCTTTGTTGTAATGTTTGAAGTGTTATAATGATAAATGCTTAAAAAAGGTGTCTTTAACAGATCGTTCCTTTCCCTCAATAAGAGACTAGCAACAGGTATTATAATTTAAAAATAGATTAAATAAAAAACATGAGGGTAGATCATCTGGGAATTTATATTCAGCCTTTTTAGAATATTCAGTGAAACAGAGAATATGCAATGATTTGGAAGAGTATCCAGAGGAAAACAGCACAGAAACACCTTTTCTGTAGGAAGCTCATTTGATTGTGGAACTGATGGCCTCTGAATGGTAAGAAAGCAAAGCAATGAGAAATTTGTTTTGGGTTTGTTGTTTTTTTTTCTTTTTGCAGGGAAGTGAGAGGAGAGAATTGGTCATTGCTATGCTTGGCAAGATTTTCTGGATTTCTGATTAAGGATATTTAAAGTAAAGACAAGAGCTTGGGAAGTGTGTGCCTACAATTCAACTGGTTATAAACAGACAGCTTATTCTTAGATCTGAGTAGCACTTGGATTGGCATGGTGGAAGGTAATTGTTGAGGATATAGCTACATGTTTACTTCTCTTTAAATTTTACATATCTGCTGTTAACAGTCACCAAGATTGCTCTGGAGGCATGTCAGTACTACTATTTCCACTCCCAGTTCACAGACTAACTGGGAGAGCAGTAGAGCAGTATAAGACAAATTATGTACAGCCACTCAGCAAGACAAAGAGTTAGAAAAAAGGAGGGTTTGGGGGGAAGAAGAAACCAAGCCACAATGCCATGGGTAGTGCAGCAACAGCTGTACTCCTATTACCTGAATGTTGAGAAGATTTAAGTTTCACAAGGTCAAGGAATACAATCGAACCTACTACAGAAAGTAAACAATATAACAGAATATTGCTGATTAGCACTTCCTCTGCTTGTGTTGCTGGAAAAAAAACCAAAAAAAGCAACAGCTTCTTAGGCCTCTGGACATGGAGAGAATTGCCAGCAGCATGCGCCAATAAAGAAATCAGGTAACCTTCTCGTAAGTTGCTCAACTTGTCATGTGCAACCCATGTAGACAATTATTTGAGTACAACTTTTGTTGTTGTAAAGTAAATTTGTAAAGGAATTTGTTGTTGTAAAGTTGTAAAGGAAGAAGAAGCAGAATTAAATTCCGCATCTGATATATAAAAGGCAACACCACTAGTATTGAGTGCAAAAGCACTAAAAATACTTGTACAAAGCAATTCATAAATGTACCCATCCTACTGCTGTGCAGGCATTCCTAGGTTTATATCCAGTAAGTTCCTGCAACCAACCAGTAATAAAGATCTTTGCGATGTTTTCCCAAATGGTTAACATGAAACTGTACCTGTTCCATATAAAATCCTTTTGAAGAATATCTAAAGTTCAATTTAAGAGCAGCATAGCTCTGCTCTGCTCTGCATTAGTTACCCCTCAATTTCTCATAAATGCCTTTGTGTTTCAATGTCCATACATAAAAATCCTCTGGATGGCTGCAAAATCTGTATATATGTATACATATTTAATAAATATGTGATAAAAGGATATGTATTTATTATAACAAACTCTACTTGTAATGCACCACTGCTACTGTATCTAATGTGATAATCAAAAAACTATATGGAAAGAACTAGAGTCTTAATTTTGTCATTGCTAACATTCAGACACTGAGACGAGTTCACCTCAGTGGACCTGGAGCCTCAGTCTTGAACCACTGGTCCTTACTCTCTTCATAGTCCATGGAATAAAATACATACTTGTAGTAGATCCTTCACCTCTTCCTAGGTGGACACCCTACACAGACCTGATGAATGCCTCCTCAGATGTGCCTGCCCCTCTCTAAGTTATCTGCAAAGTCCAGACAAGGACACCAGATATGCTACCAGCATAAGTAGTCACGGTAAGCACCTAAGTGGGATGTGACAAAGTCTGCACTTGGATCATGTAGGTGAAGGTGTGACCTTCTATAGAAGAAAATGAAACAAACCAGAACAAGGCATTAATTATTCGAATAGCATAAAGTTGCCAAGTCCTCCTAAGGGTCACTGTCCCAAATTATCAGATACCTTTGATTGACTGTTTGTTCTTGTCCCAGTCCTCCTTTCCTCATCTGTAAAATGGACATAACCACTGTATGGACTACCATGGAGTACCACTTCATCTCATATTTCAGATATCAGTCTCAACATTTGTGAAATGTTCTCCCAACTCTTGGTCTCACAAGTGACCCTACATGGAAATTAACAATTCTGTACTCGCTGCGGGCCCTGATGATATGTACTAAATAAGGCCTGGGGCCTCATGTCAGCTGGAGGAATAAAAATAAATAATGAATTGTAAAGCATCACAGAGGAATGACACTAACAGAAGACCAGAATAACAGACTGGCAAACTGACCTCTTAAATTCCAGTACTAAACATAGTGCAGTGCACACAATATCACATATTTGTTCATATACATATTCACATATATTTTCTGTCTACTTCTATGCTACGTCATAGCTTTTAGCATACCGATCAAGTAGAAAGAACTTGAGAGGAATTATATCTAAGATATAATTCAGTCCACTGAACATCAGTGTACAAGTAAATACAGGGAAAAAAGCTCTGTTTATATAGCCACACCCTCTTCTGATTTTTAAAAAAGCCAGCTGATCAGTACCAAGAAAAAATACCACCAATATTCATCCCTCTAAACACATGGTGGAGAGAGGTCAGCAGAACCACTCTTCTTGTTGGGTTTCAGGTTTTCAGAAGTGCAATGGGGACATACTACTGATTGTGGGGTACTTACTTACAGCACCCAGAACATTCCTGAGCTGTAGGACACAGTAAATACACATATGGAAGCAGCACAGGTCTCTGCCTTAGAATTAGAAAAACACAGAAAGTGAGAGAAAAAATCCAGACTGATATGATCAAAGTATTCATACGTGCTGGTATGAACTCCCCTTTTCCCCTGAGTTATCTTCTCTTAGGTTCAAACTTTGGATAAAGTAGGTTTGCATGCTTAACTCTGGGCATTCTTATCTTAGGCCCATTGGAACAAAGAGGTTTTACCATCACTGAATTTTCGTCTCTGCTGTGAGAAGTGCGAATTTTACTTCAAACTCAACATGACCCTCTGAGGCACAGTGCAGTGCATAACATCAGGCCTCCTCTCTAGGCTATCTTCAGCTCCTCTTTGCTGCTTTTCCCTTTCAGCCATATACTATAAAATAAAAATGAATGAAACATGTTAATAGAGCACACAGCTAAGTTGAAGGGACACAAATGTATGAGATCATGTAGGATTTTTAAAAGGATGACTGAAAGAATTCTTTTCAAGCAGCTGGTTACTATGATAAAAAGCAAGTTCTCCCTGTCCATTTGGTGTGGATATTATCTCATCTCAGGTGATTTAAGAAATCATTTTTCAATTGTAATTAGGTTAGAAAATATGTACACTCAAATCTGGAGATTTTGGAAGCACGACATGGATTTCTGGTGAAGTATAACCAGAAAATGCAAGGCAATATCACATTTCTTATCTGGCAATGTGGAGTTGTTCTAGGACACAGCACTGCTGGAAAGGCAGCGTGGGACACGAGTAGCTGTGAGAACCCTGCTAACTCTCGGGATGTGCTCTTTTTAGGGACAGCTTTTGGGCCTTCTCTCTCATACGTCCCTTTTATCCACACATCTTGTATTTCTAACTCACTCACAACTTTTCCAAAGTCAACTACAACCAAAAATCACAGTGGTATCAACAGGACTTGACTCAAAGGACAATACAGAACAAAATCAGAGACTTCCAGAGGTGAACCTCTGGGTTTGGCCAGCCAGCTCTCATTGTCTTCATTAGGACTTCATCATAAAAGAACAACTGTGTTTTGCAAGGCTGAGCACTTGGTAAGGCAAGGTCCTCCAGTTTATACATCAAAACATAGAAGGTGCTAACACTGGTATTTCCGATGGGCTGGATGACTCCTTTGTAAGCTGGAAGCTGTGCTTGGCCGGCTGATGATAGCTGCCTATACACGTGTAGTAGGAGAAAACATACCGCTGGGCTTGCTTCAGCAGCTGTTCATCTCCTCCAAGGTCCCTGCACAAAAGTGCTACAGAAGATACCCTGTCCATCCTCCATTTAGGACTATGTTGTTCTAAGGTATTAGAAAAGCTATGGAGACAATAAATCTAAGAAGGAATATTTTGGATATTAACATCACAACCTTGCATGAGTAACATTTGTTAAGGTGACTGGGATCTTATCACTGAAATTCAAATGCTGATGGATGCAATCACCTATACAAAAGGATTTTTCAAATTGAAAGCCCTGTAGAATGTACAGAAAGAAATTTTGGTTGTCTTTAAAAAACACACAGAGGTAACATGCTAAGGCTTTTTCTATGAGTTTTTCTTCTAGACTCATGCTTGAAATCAATGTAAAACTTGAGTGTTGCATTGTGCAACAAAGGTTCTAACAGACATTGTTCAATAGTCTGACAGGTATTTCCCACTTGAAAATAATTATAATTTTCCATACCTTAGGATATGTGTACTTTATATAAATGTCAAATAACCACTCAGCCTTGCCATAATTCAGCTTTCTCTACATTAGAAAAAACCCATATGTTGCTTTGTAGTCACCTCTAGTAGTGTGATTTGCAGAGAAGGGAGATAATTTAGCCAAATGCAAAATGTAAGCATAATTGCACTTTAAAGAAATGCAGTTTTCAGCTACATAAACTGAGATCATCTATGATGACCAGATTTTGTTGCATCTGGAAAAAGATTAATTCTCTGACATTGAACCCTGACTTTCTGTTTTGTTGAACTTACAACTTTAAAGATTCTTTCTGGTATAAACTTGAGATTGGCATATGAATACTGAGGATTACTGTGTAAAGTCCCAGCTGGAGCAAGTCTCTGAATGTATTGTGTCATTGACTCACACAGGAAGAAAAGGAGAACCTGGTAAAACTTCATTCATTTATAAAATATGAGCTAAATTCTTCTCTCTATCAGTGAGCAGCCCTGAATTCAATAGTCATTATACAATCACACAGGTATAATTCAAAGGAGAATTTTGCCACTTGTAGAAACAATAAACCTAGAAAGATTCCATTTGATTTGTCATTTCTTAGCAAGATATTTGTATAAATAAAACACTAAGTGTTTTTATAAATGCAGATCTTATTGCCACTGACTTTAAAGAACAAAAAAATGTGGAAACAAGAAAAAGAGCGGAACCTGTCTATAAAAAATGTGAATAAAGGTAGCTGCTTTCCCTTTTAAATAATTTCTGGGTTTGTGTCTTACTCTTTTAACACTATCTACTTTATTAGACAGAACAAATGTTGTTGGAAAACTATTGACAAAGGATCAAAGCAGTAAAAAAAAAAGGCATTTCTGTCCTCTGTCCTACCCAGAGTCATATGATCCATAGGTATAAAACAACATAATTCCATTGAGATGAAACAATCTGGTCAAGTTTCTTTTAAATGGGCAATGCTGTGAAGAATGATACAAACAGCAGCAATAAAGTTCATTACAGTGGTGATTTTTAGATCCCTAATATACAGCCAGTTTGTGATCAATGAATTGGTTTAAACAGTATGTGACTAGGCCAAGGTTTTCTTGGTCAGTATATAAACCCATTGGAAACCATAATACCTACTATGTACTGAGATGAAATATCAAGAACTACTGCAGGCACAATCCAGCAAGAAAAAAAAATAAAATCAGTTCTTGTTTTCTATCTTTTTCGATATAAGTTTTGATAGGCTCCTTTAAAGGGTGCAACTGCCCAAGAGTGCCACTCATATGAATCTGTTGTTATGTCTAGCACCATTCAACTGCTCGTGGCAGTTATTAGCTCTGCATTATCCCAAAGAGAATTTTTAAGTTATGGAGTAGCTCACTTGCCAACTCCCATCACATGAAAATAGTCTTCTTAGATTTTGTTCTTGTGTGACAGTCTTAGTCACTGAAAAGAGGTTCTGAGGTATACACACACATGCATGCTCATGCACACCCTACACACAGTGCTACATGTGCATATGTGTGTGCAAACATGCACACGCAGACACACAAGAAAACCTCTACAGGTATTTATATCAGGTCTGTGTGTGAATCTTATGAAAGAGAAATGCATATTGCATTCAAAAAAAATCTCATTATTTTCCACAGTGACAGTTGCATGGCCTTTCTAAGTAAAAGGTGATGCCACAGATACTACAGGCTACCTGGCATGGCAAAAATTTGGGCGTTCCCTCATACCAAAAGGAAAATATTTCAGGAAATGCACAGAAAGGCAGAAGCACAGTCACAGAATACTTTGTTGTCCATTCAGTTCTTATTTAGGTATTTTAAATCTGATATTAATTTTTCAATTCTTTCAGATATTTTACTTCTCAGTTCGCTAGCCAAAATTAACATCCTTGTGAGCCAATACTTCAACATTCCCATGCCTACAGCAAACATCACCTCATCCAGATGTTCTCTGCCAAGAACAGGCGTAATATGTGTGGAATAGGGATACATGTAGTATTTACCTTAATTTAATAATTAGTCTTCTGGATGACAGTGACCACATCTCAAACATTAATAGGCTCTATTGTGTGATCACTGGTATCAATCACAGCTGTTCCATAATGAATCTCATAAAAATATTCAGTCAGTGATGGAAAGGGCCTTTGAGATCCACAGAATGAGTTTCAGATGTTTGCAAAGTACTCTGAGGTAGGCTGCAGCTCACACAAGGGAAACTCTACCAGGTGTTTGCAGTTTCATGCCTGCTGCATAAGTAATGTAACCCATAAAAAGGATTTTTTTTCCCTCCCTTGGAGCAACTCAGCCAGGGGAAGCAGAACAAATAAGAAGATAAAGAAGCACTTTTGGAAATGGAAATTTTGACCAATAGGGGTGAAATTCACTTTAGTGTTATAGCATTGGATAGGGAAAAGGAAAGGGTAAAAGATGTTTCGGGCTTTTTTGTGTTTTGTTTTTTTTTTTAGAGGGAGAGGAAAGACTTGAGGTGTTTTAGATGTAGGAGAATACATGAATATAATCTGAATGCTGAAAAACATAATTGGTCCAACTTTGCGACAGAAAAATTCAGTCTTTACACAAGTTTTGTGGACTATTTTCTCTCTTGTCTTGCAGATAATATCTTAAATGTAAATAAACACATCTAAACTTTTCTCAAACTATGCATCATATTACTTCCCCTTTAACTGATTCCTTTTCATGAAATGCAGTATATGAGACCCTATATACTTGAGCTAAAGCACTAGAGTAACTGTTTCAGGTTTGAAAACAAAAATGAGGGTATGTGTGAGGGTCCTCTATACTACTATACAGAAGGGACAGTGGGGTAAGGATCCAGAAAGTTTCATACTTGGTTTCAACAATGTTTTCTTCCAACAACTGGGACCATGTCCACTGAAAAGAAGCCATGATGCAGCCCTATGCCCGGATCTCATGTTGCAGATTGCTTTCAGGCCATACACCATCACAATTTTCCTTTAAATAAATCTTCTTTTCCATAAATGCTAGTTTTTCTGGCATTTCCATCTCTTGCACAAAGATTTTTACCTCTTTGCCTCAGTATATTTGTATTAGTGTAGGTGTAGGATCCATTCAATCTGTACTTAGAGACATGACAACCACTATAATCAACATACCAGTTGTCTCATTCCTTGTATCTGCAAAATGAGTCCATTACACAGCAACTTTTTCTCATGTGAAACCTGCCTATGAATGCTTGTCCCATTACTCACAACGGGAAAACCCCCAAAACCAGCAAAACCCAAAAGGGCCAAACCCTGAGAGGGAATTCTCGTGAGAGACAACTGTCTTGTTAAAATTTCCATTGGCAAACAACACACCTCAGGAACAGCTTTCTGCGGTAAGTGAAGTTATATATTTCCAGAGACAGGTGAGGATGTAAAATTGGAGCAGATTAAGTGTGTGTGTGGGGAAAGTTATCCAACATTTTTTCAGCATCAGAAGTATTGCTCGGCACTGGACAGCTCTGTTGCACACAAATGTGCACATCCCAAGCTAAATACAGAGACTTCAGCAGTTGCCACAACGAAGTACAGTTGGGGCATCAGTCGGACGCGCTCCTTTGATTCCCTGCCCAGTTCCATGGTAGCCTTGAGCAATCTGAGGCCAAGGGACAGCCTTAATTTGTGGCAGCTGGACACAGTCATTGAGGTACCATATGGCAGCTGGGAGAAGCCAAGTCAGCCTTCCCCTGCCCTGGGATACCCTTTACAGTGGTAGGAGGGAAGCTCTGGCCCCACAGGGATTGCTCCTAAGCCCTGTGTAGCTTTAGCCCTGGGTCTTGCAAGGTGTCTTAAGGGGACTGCAAAGGGTTTAATGCTAATCTGTCTCCAAACATCTGTCCAGGCACATCCTCTGATATCCAGAGAGATATTTCTCCACCGGAGAAATCTCCTATGGAGTTAAATGCTCTTACAAATTACACAAGTAATGTGACCCTTGCACCGAGCCCATCATTTCTGCATCACTGTGGGAGCAGCCACTGGGACACCCTCCCATGGTATGTCTTGGGTGACAGCAGCTCCCAGGGGTCAGAGATTGGACAAAGCACCACAAATTTGGGAGCTAAATGCTGCAAAGGCATCTGGTTTCAATAAAAGTATAAACTGGGCCAAGTTTGGTCTGCAGAAGTTTCTTACAGTTACAGTACTGATGTCTTATCTCAGCAGCATCTTAGCTTTTTCATACCTTTGCATTAAAAGTCAAATAATATTTATGTGCATACAGTTACAGCTCACGTGGCAATCTTCTTAAAAGACATTAATGTAATGTTTTCATAGTTGAGCTAGTAAGAATACAAAAATTGTAAATTACAGGGAACAATAAATCACAATATGACACTCTGAACATCCTTTAAGATCCTTTGTGTGTATTGCAGGATCCAGAGTTGTTGGTTTTTTGGTTTGGTTTGGGGTTTTTTTTAAATCTATATGTGACCTAAGATAACAGCAGTGAAAGAAAAAGGAGAAATGTCTGCTCAAACTTCACATGCAAAACCAGGTTTTTCTATCTAGTTTAGTCTAGACAAACAAGACAGTCTACCTTCCCAAAAGGGCCAGACATAAAAACAATTTTACTTTTGGCTTCAGACATATTCAGCAACATTCTGGATTAGTTTTAACCATTAGGTAATGCAAGCTTCAAAACCCATTACCCCTTTCACAAACCCAATTCATAAACCTTCAATTAAACAGTGCATTCATGTATTTCACGGATGCATAACCCAAGAATCAAAAGTTTAATAAATTCTTCTATTCAATGACTGGATCAGAACATGTGTCTTCTCCTTAGGAGGTTAGGAGGTGCTCAGACTGAACACAAAACTCAACAACTATTTTCATCCATTTCTTGACTTCCTCCACAAAAGTAATTTGGCTCATTAGCATGATGATAAGCCATTTTAAAAATTGTTCATCTCACTCCTTTTTGGGGTTCACTAGTGTTTGAAATGTTTTCCTTTTTTTTTTAATTAAATGAGAAAAATATACTGGTTTAAAAGTGCTTGCTCTCTGCTACCGACAGACTTTGCTAAGTGAAAAAAATCCACTATGAGATATCAGAGAACCAGTACAACTTGAAGACAAAGAGAGAAACATCTTAACTCATCAGGTTTACACTTGAACTTTTGGCCTCAAAGAGAAATCACCAGGGCTTCTCAAAGGCTGGGAAAGTTTCCTTGTTA
The DNA here is from genome assembly GCF_003984885.1 of Neopelma chrysocephalum. Classification (NCBI taxonomy): domain Eukaryota; kingdom Metazoa; phylum Chordata; class Aves; order Passeriformes; family Pipridae; genus Neopelma; species Neopelma chrysocephalum. Next base: position 20,850,914 of record NW_020897695.1, on the reverse strand, counting down.
GATTCAGGATCTTCTTTCTGGTACAAACGAGAAAACTTTTGCTTTCAGAGAGCCTTACACTCATTTTTGATATGGTGTGTGCCAAAGTGAAATAGAAAATATATTTGGTGCCAAAGATATTATGCCACTGAAAAGAAGATAAATCCTTGACTGTCAGTCAGTCTGTATCTTGTGGTCTGAAGCTGCAAGGGCAGCTGCTAAATCTGTAGCTGCAGTGACATGAAACTTGAAGTATTAATCAGCACTAAGAGCTATATGAACAAAAGCTAAGCAATGTGCACCATACCCAGCTCTAAAGACTGCCACATGAATTAACCCTTGTTTCACTCCTCTCTTCCAAGAGTTCTAGAGTTCTACAACCACAAACCCACCAGTTAAGCATGGGGATATTGCAATCCCCTCTGTCTTCCTACCTCTTCCCAAGTAAACAGGGAAAGGCTGTGACCATCCAGCATTAGGGAAGAGGAGGTAGGATCAGGGGAAAAAGTTCTGGTAGCAAAACAATGTGGGGCAAGGATGGGCTTGCCTCGGTAGTACAATGAGACACTTACAATATATTACTGTAATGAGACTTTGTTGACAGATTAGTTTGGTGCTGTTGAACTTCAGGTACTCTCTGCCTCTCTCTATCTCCCATGCTTTTTACTGTATTCCTTCTCAAGGTTTTGCTTTTGACAGATGAGAGGAAGATGAGGCAGAGGCGCAGGAGGAAGGCAGTCTGCAACATCTACCCTTTGTTTGCAGGAATGTCATCAGAGGAGGATTTGGGTGCAGGAACCTGAGGATCTGGCAGGAGTGAGGTGCCGCAATCGGTCATGCACAGGGTACGGCTGGATCATAACAGAAAAGTCACCAGGAAGAATATAAGCCATGCCAAGATCAGATGCTGCAGTGATTTGTATTGGTGCAAAGATGTAATGTCAAACAAATGGCAGTACTTGGAATTTATAGTGGTGGACCTTAAGTCAGGATGAGACGCACAGGTCTGAAAAGGGTGAAAAAAGCAAAATTATGCAGAGAGCAGAATGTGAAAATGTGTGAAGGCAGAATGGAGAGACAATGAGATAGTGAGAGGATATACTGCACCAGGATAGTGTGTCAGCAACTTTGGAAATACAAAAGTGGAAATGGTTAAATTAAATTGCATTTTAGTGCTCTTTCTGGTATGCTTGAATGTCATGAATACTATAATCAAGAGATTGATAATTTTGATATCTTAGCAGAACTGAAGTACACAGTCCTCAAAAAGTGTTAGATTATATCAGCGTGGAAATCCCAGTAACTGGAAATTTCAAAGATCTCCAGACAGATCCTTAACTGCTTTTGTGGCAGTGCTCCCTTCTTCAAGATTACGTTTTGTTATTTGATTTTTAAAAAATATCTCTGCTAATAATTAAAAAAGATTTGTATCTGAGAAAACAATCTCATTTGCCTGTTAGGTAGGAGGCGATCAAAACTTTGCACAGTGACAGTCCCATGGGAAAAAGGGTAGCAGCTCCACCACTCCACAGTGTCTCATCAAGCTAATTCAGAATGTCGCATGCAGCAGAAACCCACAGATGCTAAATACAATCTCCACTACGAGCTTTGTGACCAAGCCTGTCCTCAATAGATTTTCCTGAACAACTTTGCCAGGGGAGAGAGTTTGCAAGCATGGTATTTGGAATGACTGCTGTTTAATCAAACCAAGCAATTAATAAAATAGCCTACTCACCGATCAGAATGACTGAAAGCAAAGATAACCATCAGGACGCCTCTATGTCTTCTGCTGGAGAACTTACTAGTCTTTCAGAGGTGTATTTCTTATTGTTACTGTGAAGGGTAGCAGGTATGACAAGATTTTCAGAACTTCATCCATAAGTGCTAATAATTATATTGCTACTGAAAAAGGATATAGTGAGGGGGGGAAAAAAGCCAAGTCCTCAAAATAGACATTTTTTTCCAAGCCCCAAATGGCAGCTCAGCTTTCCTTTTAATAAGCATTCTGAGTTGAATTGCCGACACTGCTGTTGCAAATTTCTGCCAAATATCTCCAGCAAATTTTACTCAGTTTTTAGTCTACCAAAGTCATATTCACCTCTGTTGGAGTTTTATTGGCATTGGAAGTGAATGAAAAACCTGAGCAAGGACTTTGGAATGTGGCTGAGATATTATATGTCTTTGCATGTGTGTTTATTCATTTTAAAACATTATTATTTATACCCTCTGGAAGGAAGAGAAAAGAAAAAAAAGCGGGGATGTACTATAGGTTAGTTTAACAAAACAACAATGATTTGCATTGCTGCTGACAACTATCTTGACTCTCCAGCACTGAGAAGTGCCAGATGGCGAATTTGGAACAGTTAGCAGCAGAAAATGTGACCATCCCAGGTTCAGGGAGTCTCTGAAATAAGGATTTGGAAACTGGAATTCCACATAAGGATATGATCCAGAAGCAGAGCTCACTTTTATTGAAAAGGTGGCCGCAGGTAGCATGCAGTGCATTAAAAGTTCTTCAAGGTCTCTGTTCTATTGTTTGTCTCCATTCGGCTGATGAAAAGAAGAAAGAAAAATTTCTTCTGAATGCATACATATAGGGGATTTTGAAGAAGAGACTGACAGTGTAGAAGACAGCTTCATAAATAGGTACATATATCATTGCAAGAAGGAACCTAGAGCAGAGTTCCAATTCAATGTTTTTGGGGAAGACTCAATGAGCTTATTGATAATATATGCTACCAAAACAAGCATTTTCAACTGACTGATGCTGTCTGGTGGGATTTCATACCTACACATTTTAGCAGGAAGGAGTGGATACATATCTGGCCAGCCAGAGTGGGGTCAGAGTGACCAGTTGGGACAGCTATGTCAGGGAGGCAACATACAAGCCTAGTCTGAGAGTCAGATGCTTGTTTCTTTCTCTTTTCTTAACAGATTCAACATTGGTAGAAAGCAAAAGCAGTGGTGTGTAGTATTCCTGTCTCAAAATGTTACATATCTAGGTAGTTATCCAGGAGCCCCCTATTCCTTCTAACACTGAAAGGCAGATATATGAACTGCATGAGTTACTCCATCTGAAGGTGCGTGTCTAAGATGCACTGGGTAAATCCCACCTATCAGAGTTCATACTTTTCTTGACTACACTGAATGCCAGAACACCCAGGCCTTTAGGTGAGATGTGAGGGCCTAAACAGACACATATCATGATCAGCACCCCAGGGTGTCCCACCTGACCTCTTACCGCCTCCCCTGAAGGGCACAAGTCTTGGGCTCTGACTTTGAAAGGAGGATTTTCATTACATTTTCCAGCCCTGTCCAAATGTCTTGAATACCTCTAGGTGTATCTACAGTGGTGCCAAGCACCTGAATTGCTCTCCTAGTGGGGGAGCAGCTACCAGATAAACACAAAAATATTTTGTGTTGTCGAAAAAATTTTGCATTAAATGAAATTACAGTACAGCAGAGCAAAGGTCCATTGAATACATTATGTTTCTCCAACTGTAGTAGTTAAATGGATGCCTAAAGAAGAGAAAGAACAAGATAGGCATATTTGAAACTTCCCATTAGTAATCTCCCACTCTTCAGCTATTTTCAGTTTGGGATTTTGTGATTAAGATGAGGTACCTGTGTATTTAATAATCCTCACTGGGTTTCTCTTCCAAGAACATGTTCAATCTGGCCTTGAACTCAAACTAACTTTTACCAAAAACAGAAACAAAAAAAGACAAACATCCTGTCTTCCCCAACCACCTAGCAGTACAGAAATGTATCCAAAAATAGAGAAAGTCCTCAAAGACCATGCAATCATTGCTGGCTTAGTAAAAGATAAACAGAGTGACAGAGCAGAAATAATTTCTAAATATTTTCTGCTAAAAATGGTGTTGGGACAGGTTACAGGTAAGACTCGTAAACATCCACTAATTCTCAGATGGTCCCATACAGGCAGATGCAGAAGGCCTAATACTATGCTAGTCTGGAAAACCTTGGCCTTTTTTCAAGTTCTGAGGAACTATAAGGAATTATGTCAAGATTTTCTTAATATACGTTAAGCAATGCAAAGAGATTATTGCACCAGAGATGGAAAATCAGATTCCTTAAACATCCACCATGTGTCCTTGTTAAGTTAAAAAAACCCTCACCATCAAAGTAATTTTTAATTATCAGCCTCTATAATAGTACATTCTGCTTTTCTTCCTTTCTCCCATTGATCCCAAATTTAAAACGTATTCTTCCAAATCTCATCCATTACTGTAGATTTTACAATTGTATTTATTGTTTCATATGTTCATCTATTAAATTAATTTAGATTTGAGAATACTGGGGTAAAATATCTTTTGTAGAATATAAATAGTTTTTGTAAAAACATAAATATAAATATTTTTTGTAAAAACATAAATGTAAATACTGAGACAGGCAACGATGTTAATATGGAAATCCCTTGCAGCAAGTCTATTTGAATGAAGAGCAGGAGAACATCTCAGTAGTGTAAGGCAAAACATATCATAGGAATGGTGATTATTTCAAAACCACATGTAACAAACTGAGGAAATACATAGTGAATATGGGAACAGGCTATAGGAAAGTGAAGAGATAGAAAAATCGAACAATCTGACAAAGATCTCAGGTGACAATGAGTTTGCCTCTTTTTTCATCCTTTTGATGTGACCAAAGGACAGAATTCAAATTGCCATGGATGTAAATAATTACAAGAGAAGATGGTAAATTAATTACTTGGACAGAGAAAGTAAAGTTGGAGTTCTGCTAAGAAGCTGATATTTAGCTATTGCCTTATGATATAGTTGAAGACACAAGAGACCAAGAGTAAATTACAGCACCTCTCTGGAGGCTGTTGTGTTCATAATACCAGAAACTGTATTTCAAATGTTCTCTGGACAGTCTTTGGGGTCCCTAATTGTTGTGCAAAGGCAGAATAGCTCCTCTGGCGTTTGTAGATATGCTCTTTGAACTCCAGGGCTGTAACAAAGATGAGACATGTGCCTGGGGACTTTCCGCAAGACCAGGCTTTGGGACTCTGGTGCTGAGGACATCGGAGGATACTGAATGGAATAACAGTAGGAACTGGAGAGACTTTGGTAGATGTTTTCATAAGTTTACTGAGTTCAGGAGTGGTCTCTGAGGAAAAGGATGACTAATGCGTAATGCCATAACTTTAAAAGTGGACTCATAGAGACATGGTAGGAAACTACACACTAGTCAGCTTGACATGAATTGTGAGCAAAAACCTTTGAAACTCTTTTAAGAGTCAAAAGGGAGAACATTTGGAAAAGAGCAGATTAACAGAAAATAGCCAGCATGGCTTCAGGAAGGGGAGGTCACCATGGCTCACTAGCAGAGGGGAATTCTTTGTGGATGTTACCGCTGGGCTAGGGAGGGGGCTACAGTGCATCATTGCTGGGGCTGGGCATTTCTCAAAGCAGTCTGACAAGCTCCACAGTGGTAATTAATGGGTGATTAATAAAATAAAGGTATGGAGTTTATGGAACTAGAGGAGACTGTACATTCAGACTGAGCTAAAGCAGAGACTAGAAAAGACGACCTAAAATGGAAAATTTTAAAGATGAAAAGTAAAAGAGGGCTACAAAGTCCTGCAGGAACTTGAACTGGCTGGAGTAAATAAATTAAAAAAATAGAGGGGGAAAAAAAAGAAGGAAAAAAAAAGAAAAAACCCAAATCGCAAAATAAGAGAGGAAGGCTTGTTACTGATTCAGCAGACAGTGACCAAGACCACCACTCCTTGCCAATTATTAAGCCCCTCAATGCACTGTATGCTAGGTAAGAATTGCTATGGTCTTTTTGCACAAGAGAGAAAACAGAAGCACTGCAATATTAATAGCTTGCCCAAGCTCACACTTCCTACTTCAGCTGTATGGCACACCAGCAGCATTTGAAGGAGAAAGGCAAAACCTAGGAGTATGATCCTGACAAATAAGTAAAAGGAAAAATTATTTTTTCCATATCTTGTTTTAAAATAGACATGCTTCAAATTTGGGGGAAAAATCTTGTGAGACAAGGGAAAGATGTTGATTGATCTTCCCTGGGAATTTGTATATTGAAGTCTACCCTCTGGTCTCCCTGGTGAGGCCCCTAATGCTGAGAGCTCTTAGGCACCCAAGCTGGACTCAGGGTGACTTCTTCCAGGGTTACCCTCATGGCAAGATGATTTTCAAAAATCACCACCCTTTATCTCCTATTTAAATATATCATATCCACCCGGGGTTTCAAAGTTGCAGATGGAAACAATGCCATAGTGAAATTGCACTTCACCTAATTGACAACCTAACTGGTTTGTTTGGGGTTTGGGGTTTTTTCCCAGAAAAGTCTGGGTGCTGAAAACTCGCCTCTGCTGTCTGTGAAAGACTCTGATCCTGTAGCGCCGTCCAACTGCCACGAGACCAAGCAGCTCTGTCCTGGGCACAGAGATGCTGGGGCTGCTCAGCCTCCTGTGCTATGTGAAACCTCCCCTCAAAGTAATGAATCACAGAGCCACAGATTTCAGCGTGCAACCTTTTCCAGGCTTCTCCTGCTGTTGACGGGAACTATAAAGGCCAGGACTTTACTCTGACTGCCTGTGGGTTTTAATGCCTCTTTTTCCTTTCCTTTTCTGGTGCTTCTTTGCCCTGTCTTACATATTCTAATTAGATTTCCTGGAGGAGTTTTACAAGATGAAGATAAGCAGCTTATCCTAGGCAGTTGTTTGTCTTCACGTGTTGCCTCAGAAAAGATGACAATAACATTTAAGGACTGAATTTCTATCTGAACCATTATTTGAGGGGCTAGAGAACATAAATGCTCTGGGCAGTCAAGCAGGGAACTTGAAAAGGAATCCAGCAGAAATGCAATAAAACAAATATTTGAAGGGATTTTTGAGGAATTCCAGGACAACCCACTCCTCCCTTTTTATTAGCTTCACCAGTGCTTGATAAGGTGGCTACATTCTCAAAGTGACTCACAAAAGACACTTTTTAACCATTATTTAAGAAGCAACTATGTGGCTGTATGATTGTGTTACCCCATCAGAGAGGAGTTTCTTGAGCCATGAATTGAGCTGACATTTCCTTTTCCCAATTTCACTATTTTTGGGAAAAGAAATATTTACTTTCCTTCAATAACCAGCTTTTGTAGTCAGTTGAGTGTAGCCGGGAGACAGCACAATAAATATTACTAAGCCACAGCGTAATTTTTTTAGTAAAAGTTCATGACCCGAGTCTCCCCAGATATTCTGGCACTTACTAGCTCTGTATCCTGTGAGTTTGATTTCAGTTTGGCCCACAAATTAACAAAACTGTACTTGGCATCCCTCATGCATTCATTGCAGTCTTGGTTCTCATGTTATGAAGGAGGTCAAGCTTGCACATCTTACTGAAGTGATTTCCTTGCTTAGGAAAAACTGTGGAACTCCCTCCCACCATATGCTGTAGAAGTCGAAATATCAAAGGGCTTTAAAGTACAATTAAACAAATTAATGGAAGTCCACAAGAACATACAGACATAACCTTGAGTTCAAAAGTGCCTAAGCTGCAGTCTGCCAGAAAGGAGGTAGAAATATTGAGCAAGTATCACTGTAAGATAACCTTGTTTTCATGCTAAGATAGTCTTTTTGGTAAAGCAATGGTGCAATGTCCACTAAAAAGCTAAGTAGCCTAGCAGATGTTGAACTCAGAGTTGAGCCCCATGAGGAGGAAGACATTTTTCACAACACTGAGCTACAGCACATATATTTTATTCTGCACGTCCCTGTTGCCATCTCTTTTTTTTTCCCAAGTTTTGTTTTGATATATTCAGCTGGTGTTCAGCTTACAGAAATCAACCCTAGAACAGGAGAAAAAGCAGGCATGAGTACACACAACAGAACTTCAACATCTGTCAAGGTGGTTTCTAGGTGCAAGGCTGCATATTCAGAGGAAGTTTCTATATAGAGAAGAATGGGAGGTCTAGGAAGTGATTTTAAGATGGATTGAGGGTTGAATGGCAGAGAATTTGGAGGTTTGATGATAGGGTTGGTGAAAAAAAAGTAGGGTATTTGGTTATTGGATAGGAGAACAATGAAAGAATGAGAAGTAATATGGGCAGCCTTTCACCTCTGTCCACATGGGCATTTCTAATCATCTTTTTGAAGGGAAGAAAGCAAAGTTGCTTTCTTCCCATATTCTCTTTCTCAAAGACACACACCGGTAAACAAATACACAGTTCCTGACTATCCAGTTCCTATTCCTCCTTCTCATTTGTGCACAACAGTATGGTTTTTATTCTATTGGTAGAGAAACACAATGTAAGTTTTTTAGTCTATTGGAGTTTAGGATAGTGAGAATGTCTTCACTTCCAGTGGTGATCTTGAAACACTCCAAAGAAGTCTGATTGTTGAGCAGCTTCCCACATGGCAGAAAAACAATGGACTCTATGGCTCACTCACTTCCCATCCCAAACCATCTTGTCTCCTGCCTTAATGAGGGGAATATATATTTGATTCTCTATCTCTGTTCCTTCTTACATAACAGATAAAGTCTTCAGTCCATGAGAAGAGGCTCTTCTATTGAGGTCTTGAGACTAAATATCTGGGAATGACCCAATCAGAGGCTGTGTTCTGGACACCTCATCCAAGAAGATGATCAATGAATTTCAACTGTGTTGTGTCTCCTGGGAGAGAGACTTGCAGCAGTATTGGGGTAAGTAGCAAGAACATAGTTTTTCAAAGATATCACAAGAGAAGATAATTGCCTAACACATGGCTGACCAGAATAATTGTGGAAGTTCAAAGAACTTGAGGAAGAGCATAGATATACCAGCTGCCAGAATATACAGGCAAAAAAAATATAGTATAAATAATATTAACCAGAATAAGTTCTTTACATTATTACGTATTTTGTAAAAGTTTTACGTGATTTTTTATAAAGGAAAAAACAAACAAAGAAACAAACAACAACTTTAGGAAAGACTTATGAAGTACTACATACTTACTGGGATTGCTTTTTCACATGTCCTTCCTTGGAGAGAAAGGAAAATACCTATAATATTTTTGTAGCTCAGAAAAAATTATGGAGTATATACTTTGATATATTTACTATTAATTTAAGGTCAACATCAAATTTTCCTTATATAGAATTTCTCTACACATCTACTTGTATATATTTTGCCTGTCCTAGTAGTATATGCATGTCTACCAAATCTACAGCAAAATAGAACCTAAATGCCTTGAAACACAAGGAAAAAAGCCAAAGCCAGAAACTGTTCCAAATAACACCTCAGCCAAAAATCTATGTCCAAACAGTCACTGAAACATTAGGAACTAAATAGTTTAGGACCATTTCCACTGCTAATAAATCTATCCTTCATTATTAGCTACCATACAGGTGCTTTAATTTCTGTCCAAGTCTCCTATGGACAAAGCAGACAAATAACATGGTGAGTTCTGTGTCAGATTCTTCTCTCCTTGTTGCTGTGCATCTTTCCTGTGTGCTGCTGACATAATACCATTTGATTAATCCTGATGGCTCTTTTCCTTTCTTATTTCCTTTTTAAGCAAATGGATGTGATCAGCATCCTCATAGGAAATGATTGTATGGTTTTGAACACATAATATTTTCTCCAGAATCAAAATAATAGTTTTTCATGGGCTGTATTTTTTGGGTTATGGGTTTGGCTCGGGCAAAATTTTTTCTTCAGCATTACTGGAAGAGGTGAGGGTATAACTGACCTTCCTATAGCTGAGAAGGACTAGGAATGGAATAGAGGGAAACAGTATGGCAACAAATAATCAAAATACGGAATTCAGTTATTGTCTATCTGTCCTTTCCTCATCTTGGCCCTCCATTAAAAAAAGGAACCATAAAACACATTGGGAAGATGAGGATGGTCAGAAATACCAAGTGGCTTCCAGACAGAGAGAATCATAGAATCAGCCAGGTTGGAAGGGACATCTAAGATCATCAAGACTAACCCTTGATCCACTACTGCTGTGGTTACTAGACCATGGAGCTAAGTGCCACATCCAGTCTTATCTTAAAAACCTCTAGGGACGGAGAATCCACCACTTCCCTGGGCAGCCCATTCCAATACCTGATTACCCTCTCTGTAAATAATTTCTTCCTAATAGCCAACCTAAACCTCCCCTGGCACAGCTTAAAACCATGCCCTCTTGTCTTACTGATAGCTGCCTGGGAGAAGAGACCAACCCCCACCTGACTACAACCTCCTTTCAGGTAGTTGTAGAGAGTGATGAGGTCTCCCCTGAGCCTCCTCTTCTCCAGGCTAAACAGCCCCAGTTCCCTCAGCCACCACTCAGAGGACTTGTGCTCAAGTCCCTTCACCAGCCTTGTTGCTCTTCTCTGGACCTGCTCCAGCACCTCAACATCCTTCCTGAATTGAGGGGCCCAGAACTGGACACAGTACTCGAGCTGTGGCCTCACCAGTGCTGAGTACAGGGGAAGGACCACTTCCCTGGATCTGTTGGCCACACTGTTCCTGATACAGGCCAGGATGTCATTGGCTTTCTTGGCCACTTGCGCACACTGCTGGCTCATGTTCAGCTTCCTGTCCATCCAAACTCCCAGGTCTCTTTCTGCCTGGCTGCTCTCCAGCCACTCTGTCCCCAGCCTGTAGCCCTGCACAGGGTTGTTGTGGCCAAAGTGCAGGACCTGGCACTTGGCCTTTTTGAACCTCATCCTGTTGGAATCAGACCATCTCTCCAGTTTGTCCAGCTTGTCCATGCTTTAGTCAAAAAAGCTGTGGAAGTTTTTGACAGACCAACCTTAAGTCTTTCACATTTTGCTCTGCGTATTTCCTAGGGGATTTCAGAGTAATCAAGGCGGTTTGCCACACATTTGGGCTTAAGCCCGAACAACTCTCCTGGGTCGTTCTTCTGATGGTCCTTCCACTTCCTCTCAGTTTTGGACCTACATGAATCCTACCGTTGACCCAAAACAACCTTGATTTTCTTGCCTCTGTAGCTGGAGACAAGAGTTTCCAAACACACAGCTGTTGAGTTTGCAGATGGGCACGCTGTCACTGTCACTGTAGAGGCATTAGTCCAGTTAGGACACGAGGCACGAGGGGAGATTTAGGGGAAAAAGTGAACAAGGAGGAGACAATTAAAGTACCCATATCAAGCTTTGCACTGCTGACCACTGAGGTAGAAACATTGGAACAGTTCTCATCCATTTTCCACACGAGTTTTATTCTTGCTTTAACATAAGTGGTAAGACAGATAGAATTAATGAAATAAAAAAGGAAGGCTCTGTGGGTCTTCTGAATGTTTTTTGTGATAGGGATTTTTCAATTCTCCTGTGTCTTGCACAGTACCTTTAAAGACCATCCCAATCCATCTGGCTTGTGCAACTTGGAAGTACAGTTGCCGAAAGGAAGAAATAAATATGTGGATGATAAATATTCAAGGTGCATGAAATAAGAAAAGAAATTGTTTCTTCAGAGAGAGAAGAAGAGAGAATAATACACAAGGTATGGGAGATATTAATGACTACTGTAGTGCTGGCAAGAACATGTCAAGAATTGGTGCACATATGCTATTCATAACTTTTTAGACACCATTCTTTTTGCTGCACAAATGGATTTACAATATGTTTCTAACCAGCTCAGTAGATAGATGAAGAAAATGGTACAGTGTGACAGAATTTTTCCAATTCCGCCAGTACAAAGATATAATATCCTTAAAACAAGGCATTTCCCATTCCTTTATTCCAAACTTCTCTGCCATAACAAGCCTCTTGTATTGGCTCAAATTGTACATGTACCAGAGTCAAACAATTTTCTGAGTTTGGAGGTTTGGATTACTGGGTAGTACCTGCCTCCATAGCCAATGAAATTAATCCCAGCATTTCAAACTCCCTAGTGACCCATGTATGCATCTAACATTTTGATCCTTCCAAATCCATGCCTTTTAGGTACTAGTGGCCTAAGTTATGGCACAGTACACACCAAATCATCAGGTGCACAGCATTTATATACTGTCATTCAATGTCACAAAGATCTGAGCTGAGAGACTGGGTGAAAACAGTTAAAGCCAGAACTATGTTTAGAGTAAAGCAATGCAGGAAATATAAAGTGAGTGCCCACATCAAAGTATCTGTGACTATTCTGAATGACATCTGCTCTTTCAGGCTCCCACAGTATTATTTGCTTTAGCATTTGTGGTTGATCTGCAGTCAGACCACGCAATATACTTCAGGAGTGCATCTGAGGAGATAATCTGAGAAAACAATGGGTTTTTGCTCTGTTTCCTGAACAGCATCATCATCAAAACTTACTGAAATCAAAAACAAAAACACAGAAAAGCACAAAAGGTTCAAGTCCCGGTCAGGCTGGAACCCGGAGAGTGACACATATTCCCTCCAACAAATGCATTCCTGCACCTATTTCAAGTTAATTAATCACCAAGCAAATCTTTCTTGGTCTAAATGGGGTGCCAAAGAAATGCAAAATAAAATAATACAACAGAGATGAAGGAGGAATTAAGCTGCAGTCAGAAGCTGATCTGCAAATTACAGTTAAGCAACTTCCTCTTAGCTCTATGCAAGGGATGGAATACATTTGCAAGGCACACACTATTGCAATACTGAACCATAGGCCATTTTCACACATCTTTCATTGACTCTTAAAAGCTCCACCCATATTCTTTCAAAGTGAGGCTTAATGAACCTCATCTTACAGGGAAGCTTAGAATAACTTGTCATCTGCAACCTTTTTATTATTATACTTGCCCTGAGATAGGAAATGGAGATTACTTTTCTTTTAGCTCAGTGCTGAGGCTGAAGGATCCCTGCAATAGGAACACTTATTTCAGTATATGCAGGTATAGACCCTGGCACACACAACCTCAAATGAAGGGCAACACTGACAATAAAACATGCAATTCACTGCTACAAATGCATCCATGAAGCATGAGACCTAAAAGCAGTTTTAAATATTATTTTCACAATGTTTTGTAATGTGCTGTCTATACTATGTGGGTTTGATCTGTTTTGTTCTTTACTACAAAATGTATACTTAAAATAGGATAACCTTTTGTAAAACCATTTCCAGTATTAACTGTAGGAAATATTGCTGGAGTAAGTAACAGCCTAAAATATGAAAGAACTTCTAAAGCTGAATCTTCAAATTCCTACATGTCATCTTGTCATTTTTACCCATGCAGAGTGTAGACAGCTAATAATAATGGCCAGTCTTCGCGAACGAAGATTTTGGGAAAGGTCTTTTTACCTTTCCAGCCTGCGCAATGGATTTTTTTAGGTGAGACACAGCATGCGCTGAACTGAGCCCACCCTTTAATCCTAAGGTTCATCTGCCGGGGCCAAGCAAGCTTGGACAATGGCAGTGAGGTCCTCAGGACATAGGTTTGTTTAGAGTGACCTTCTCATAGATGGATGGCCTCACAGGGCTAACGGGCTCCATCTGCCCGGGAGACCGAGGAATCGAACCCGGGTCGCAGCAGTGAGAGTCCTGCATGCTAACCACTAGGCCACCAGGGGTCTCATCCAGAAAAACAACAAAAGGTTGCAGCAGGAATTCTTGGGGGGCCATAGCAGAAGTGAAGTCTATGATCTTGTCTGCATAATATGTTCTGAATCAGAGACTGATCTGCCTCTCAAAAAAAAAAAAAGAAAAAAAAGTGGCTGAAACAAAGTGCCCTACTCTGTCCTCATTTTCCATCCTATTTCAGGGTAGAGAAGAACCAAAACCCATGTGCACTCAACTACCCTATTCAACTTTGAAATGCAGAAAAGCTTCTAGAGGATAATAATTCACTAAGGACTGACTTTTAATGCCTCTCTGATTATATTCTTAACTGGAGTAAATGACTGAGCCTCAGGCACACGTTCGTGATGGGGTTGTGAAGAGATGAATGTCACACACACATGGAATCACACACAGAATCAACCAGGTTGGAAAAGACCTCTGAGATCATAGAGTCCAATCCACGACCCAACACCACGCTGTTGACTAGACCATGGCACTAAGTGTCACATCCAGTCTCGTCTTAAAATCCTCCAGGGACAGTGAATCCACCACCTCCCTGGGCAGCCCATTCCAATGTCTGATCACTCTCTCTGTAAAGAATTTCTGTCTAATGTCTGACCTAAATCTCCCCTGGCACAGCTTAAGATTGTGCCCTCTTGTCCTACTGCTGGTTGCCTGGCAGAAGAAGCTGACCCACACCTCGCTCCAACCTCCTTTCAGGTACTTGTAGAGAGTAATAAGGTCTCCTCTGAGCATCCTCCTCTCCAGGCTAAAAAACCCCAGCTACCTCAGCTGCTCCTCGTAAGGCCTCGTTGCCCTTCTTTGGACACTCTCCAGCACCTGTGTCCTTCCTAAACTGAGGGCCCCAGAACTAGACACAGTATTCAAGGTGTGGCCTAACTAATGCTGAGTACAGGGGCAGAATCACTGTCCTGGTCCTGCTGGCCACACTGTTCCTGATACAGGCCTTGAATGTCCTTAGCTGTATCCTTTCCCTTAGGATAACTGGGAGCACCTCACACAACAAGCAGGTTTTGTATTCCCTCCCCACATTAGAGCTGGTCTTTCTTCCATATGCTATTCACTTTTCCCTTTCCTGAATTTTTCCTACTTTCACTGTGTTCTGATTGGTCTGAAATCACCACATATTGGCACAGTATCCCACATGCTAAGTGAACACATACCACATACTTAATTACATAACGGCTTACTAATATTTTCCATATTATTTTTCCCTCTGCTCCTAAAGAAAAATTAGTCCCTGTTACTGGTATGGTGTTGGGGTTTTTTTTACCTACCATTTTATATTTAGTTGATACCATTACTGATGTGCTGACATTAAAGCTATTGATTTTTTTCCAAAGCAAAGTAACTACATCCAGCACAAAAGTACCTAAAACTTCTGTAAATAAAGACAGCAAAATTAGTAACTACTGAAAAATTCCCTGAACAAATTGTAAGTCATTTTTCAATGCAGGTATATGAACTAATGACAACCCAAGGATAATCAATGAATTGATCACCCCATGTTAGATACCGTATTGAGTGCTTAACTCATGGGATGGTGTATCTCTTGGCTGTCTGTGATTCATAAAAGGTTTCTGCCCAGAACGAATTTCATTGTTACACGTGACTCTGAAATATCTATAAATATTTGTACAATCAAAATTCTTTCCTTACTGATGTACTCCAACAGCACATTACAAAGAGATAAAACCAGGCTGAATGAAAATTCATTTTTAATGTGATGTAAGCCTTTTCTGAAGGAGTCTCATGGTACTCAGCCACATGTTCCAGATTCAATAGTCAACAGTAGCTCCTGCACAAAACTATCCTTCCAAGAAACATTATTTTGCACTTCAACATACTGCTATGAGTTTCAGGACCAGCTTATTGTACGGTTGTCTAAAGGTTGTTATATCACAGAAATTTGGAAATTACACGATAATACCAGGAGAACAACAGTGTATAATCTCCAGAGGTTGTTGTAGTGAGTTTACTGTCAGATGAACATGGAAGAACCCCAACAGTGGTCTCTTCATAGGATGAACCTCTTACTAACACTGAATAAATGCTGACATGAAAGAATATCTCTCTTCTGTTTTTTTATTCCCATGTGAAAAAATGGTGGATTTTCATCTTATCCACAGACCTTTTAAATCATTTGAAGACAATCCAGTTCCTTATTTTAGCTTCTTTGGAAGCCTACAAGCCCTTTGACACAAGTCAAGTATTGGCCAAGCAGAGGAAGTTGCACTTGGCAATGTGAAGTTAGCTTTGTATTTCCCTATTTGTTTGTCTGTGCACAGTCAGCATACTCACTTCTGAGCATTGCATTCTAAGAGATCTTATTCCAGGAAATGTGGCAGGCTGCAGAAAGCAAAATAAAAAGATCCTTATTGGAGAAAACCATGAGAAAGAATGGAAGATGGGATGGATCTGACCAGCAGTCCCTTGAGCTTCAACCAGACCGCAATTATCTACCAAAGAGCTCACTGATGGTGCAATGCCAAACCTGGTCTCAGCTCTGTGCAGCAACTCCATTATCCACAATCATCCCAAACAACTTACCTCTCAGACAGAGAGGAGCCAGTTGGGGTACACGGTCTTGCATCTTTTGCACATTCCTTCAGGAAAAAATGTCAACAATTTTTATATAGTTCTAAAAACTAAGCATTTTATAAGGTATGCTTTTATATGCACACATATGTCTAGGTATTAAATAATAGGTTTTCCTTCAGTTATGGATTTTAGTTCCCCTCCTCTTTCTTCATCTCCGTCTTGAGTCATTCTAGGTGTTCTCTTTGTACAGACAACTTTTCTTGTCTATGTGCTTTTAAAATTATTTCTAACTGGTAATGAATAAGCTATTTCTTTGTAACTATCTCCCTATCTTGTGGATTTATAAGATATTACAATTACTTAATGAAAACACATGTAAAAAAAGGTTTTTCTTTGATTCTTTTTTTTAAAGAACAAAATTTTTACATTTTTCAGAGAGAATTTGTTTCGTTTCAAGCCCAGAATTTGAAAACAAACTAACCTTCCCCAAATAAACAAAAACAAACCTGCATATTAGGGCAAATGAAAAAAAACAAAAAACAAAACCTGCTCTCTCAGAGGTTCCCTTATTATTTTAGCAAATCATAATCTAGATAAAAAATTTCAGAAACTTTGGATTCTCAAAATGCTTGATAGATAAAGTTTACCAATGGAAAGTTTACAGTGTTTTTGTTTTAGCAGAGCCTAAAAGTCTTGTGTTTTTTATTAATTTGAGGATTATAAAAGATGACAGAATCCATAAATCAAAAAAAAATATCAGTCACAAACAGTCCAACATGTTTTCTCATAGTCATATGATAAATTCCCTATGCATTCACATTGTTCCCATGATCCATCTTTATTCAGTTTTATTAGACTGCCATTCAGAGACTTCTGATTAGTTCATTCTTACAGTAAGAACAGCCAAGAAGCAGAGATTTCATAACGCACACACAAACTTCAGGGGACACACATAACACCAAAGATCACAAAGAGATCAGCAATGTCAGAAGAAACCATCTGGTACTCAGGATTTCTAAACTGCTAAATGTAGTATTTATTTTTATTAAAATAGGGTATTAAATGAGACTATAGACTAGGTGCTCTAGAAAAACCACAAAGTCATCAAGGGAAAAGTAATGGAGACAGGAGTGTGAGCTGTAAATAAATGGGGTGTTGAGGCCAGATTCACTATTACCGAAAGGGCAACGTGAGGAGACATGATGTGAGATGGGACCTCAGACATCCATTAGTGTTTCCTTCTCTCCTAGAGGAATGGCAGCTTCCGACTAGGAAGAACAAGCGGAAGAAAAAAGAGAAGAAACTACAGGGGAGACTAATTTCTAACTTGTGTCTAAACAGTGTCTCATCCACTCCTGCTGCTTCCCACCAGACAACATTTTCAATCTCTCCTGGTCCTTCACTACTTTTGTTGCAGCAGACAGGTAAGTTTGACCCACACACATTATCAAGCCAACATCAAGTCTGAACAAGGTTTTGATAAGCAAGTTGTTCTCTCTCTTTCTATGGCCAGAAAAAAAAGAGTTGTGCCAAGATGGAAATGATTTTTATAAGTACTAGGATTAGCCCTAATATAAGCAGTGTTCACAGGTCTGCTCAGCTGCTATCTAACCCTGCTGCCTGTACTCTACAAATCCTTAAGTCCTGAATTTTAAATCCAGGCTTGCTACTTAAAATTGCATTTTTGCACAGCCTCCAGGGTACTGCCTCACTAGGGAAGCGCAGGTGGGTACATAACTCATGTCTGATCCTGGCTGAGCTCCAGGATGTGCATTTCCATGTGCATCTGCCTTGCAGAGCTCACCTAAGCAGCAGCAGAGACTTCTGCGACTAAGAGATCTGACTCCCCACTCCTCCCAGGTGCATCAGCACTCATGTGGATGACAGCCTGTAGGAAGTTCATGGTGATCAAGCTTGTGCTCCTGCCCTCTTTCTCTTTGTCCTCATTTTCTGCCAGTTCCCAGGCTTCCACATTCAATTCTCTCCCCTGCCCAGCAAGGCACAACCTCACAACACCCTCCTTTCCTCCTCCTCTAGATACTGTTTGTCTTACAGGGAGTAACCCTTCCACAACACACAGAGACAGTCCAAGGACCGTGTTCCAGAACTGAGTTCTCCCAGTTCTCAGCCCAAGGCCATAGCACCAGAGTGCATTGCACAGAACCCATGTGCTTGCTGTCTCTCCTGCTGTGCCAAGGAGTCTTAACCAGTTTTCTGCAAAGGCATACAGCAGTACTGAGAAGAGTGAACAGTAAGGAGTATGTCAACCAAAACAGTCTCTAATTTAATGGTCAGGGTACACACTGGACAAATGACACAACACTCCTAAATAGGCTCATCTTTTCATCATTTTCTCCCTTTATGTATCTGCCATCCTACTTGTGCAAAGCTTCTTGTAGATCTCCCAGGTGAGTGCTGAAACCCCAGGAGCTCTTTTGGAGATGTCACTTGAACAGCATGAGTTCACCCTCAGCATGATGCAAGAAGTACCCTTAGCCTAGGCTTGGAGTAACTGCTTTGTACCCTTGACATCGTTTATATGTAAGTTTATAGTTGGAGTTCATAGTGTTCTGGTTTTTAACAATACTAACCAGTTCTGCATGTAGCATCCTACTTTTTTACATTCAGTAGAAATTTTCTGCAGACATTTAACAAACATTGCTATGCCATACTGTAGGAACATGCCTTTCTTTGAGCCCTGACTTCTAATATTATCCACAATGGGCGAGTCATCGTTGCTGTAAACTCAGAGAGAACTGAATCTGAGGATTTGAGAACAAAGAGCACCAACCTTAAGGAAACCAGGTTTCATTATCTACATTGCTTATGGAACAGCTTGTTTCTATATATATCATTTAAGAATCATATATAGCACCGTCATTTTATTTCTGAGGAACATAATTAGGCATCAGAGAAACATGTGCACTTTGTTTATGAAGGTTATTTTTCCATAGTGCATGTAAGGATATTTTCAATGGGTTTAGGTAGGCAGCTTACGTTCTCCTTACATAGCTGAAACATTGGATTTGATTACTGTACCTCAGATTGATGAAAAATGTGAAACAATGCAATGAAATTGCAGCAGAGCCCAACCAACATTATCAGAACAAAATGTTCATGTCCCAGTCCAATTTTTAGCCCATTTAAACCTCCCAGAATTGCTTGTCTGTTCACTTGACTGCTGACATGTCACTTTTACTGCCACAATTTTTAATTTGCAAGATATTGATGTAAGAATCAACAACAACAACATACAAATACAGGTTAATTCCTTTTACCATATGCAGTACTAAACCATCTTTTCAGCACTGACCCACACCTACCAGATGAAAGAGAAGAAAGCTTTCTGTACTACTTTGCTATCACAAAGGCTAGACATCGTGTTACTTTCACACGTTGCTGAATAAACTAAAAACAAGACTTCAAAAATGTGCAATTGTAAATTGCTGAGCTACAGAGCTGCAATTAGAAGGGAAATTAATATGGACAGTGGGGTGCCCTAATGAAAAATGTGACATTGATAAATCAAAGGAAACTTGGAATTTAAGCAGTAGATATTTCAACTTATTACCGAAGATAACTTACAGTCTTTGTTTTCACAGTAAATTTTGCATTTGCTCGGAAAGACTAAAAGGCCCAGTAGTTGCATCATTAGAAGAAAAAACAAACCACACATTCATATAAATAAATAATTAGAGTTCCCATTTAATTCCTGCTATAGGAGGCAAAGACTCCAGATGGCTATACACCAGGAATTCAGTGGGACAAGAAACACGGAACTCGTCATTGCTGGAACAAAAAACTCAGTTTCCAGAGTAAAGGTCTTAATTTTTCCATAAGGCAGGCCATATTTAGAAGAAAATCACAGGTTAGAAATTGAAATGGGCCATAAGTGAAAACAGAATTAAGAAATTAAACATATGCTAAGTGCAATAAACACATTCATAGATTTCTTTTGCAGTAATAGAAATCAGTTACTAGATAATGTTTTATACCTTAAATACAACTCTATACATTTTCTTTACATTAAAATACTCATTTTATTGATTCACTGTATTTGTCCGACTGTCTGATTTTTAGATTACAATGCAGCTTAGGGACAAAAGTCAACATAATATGAAGGACGTAGTATAGACCAGTTTCCTAAAATCAGAAATTAGAAATAATTGGTTGTAAAAACTGGCAAAGCCACCATAAACCTCTTTGACTGACAAATATTCCAGTCTGAGGAACAGTTTTCCATTTTTAAGATGTTCACAGCACCAGTTGCCCAACCATGGTGCCTAAGACAGGGAATTTCCATATTTATTCTTTTCATAACATGCTGCAACAGTCAATCTTCCCTATTTGCTGTGGCCGCAGAAAAGAAACAAGATCCTCGGGATGAACTTAATATATAAACTTCAGAAGATAAACAATCCTGGCTACCTGCAATTTTCAAAGTGCTATTGATCTCAAACTATTTGCAGCAGATCCTGTAAGTGAAACATGGATTTTCTGAAGGGACTTGGTCCTTTCTTCCTAAGTAATTCAATGATAGGCAAAAATGTCCTCAGCAACAAGGCAGTCTTCAGTCATAAGCTCAGCTTTTCTAATAGAGGTCCAAAACCACAGAGCTCACAAGATTTTGCCTTTTGCAGTCCCTTCTTTGCAGCAAAATGTAGGTCTCAGACATCACTGCAGAAAAAGGTTGATTTGTCTTGAATGCAGATCACAGTGAGATATCCCTATGGGAGGAAAATAATCCATGCAAAATTCAAAAGGAACTTATGCTTACTGGGACATCCCATTCTGCCTTATTTCTGCTAAACAAAGCATTAGAGGGGATGGGAATATCTGCTCAGGAATAAACAGGTAAAAAAACTCAAAGCAGTTTCACAGGCCTCCTTCAAAAATGCATGAGAACCCTTTCACTACTGTTGTTGTGGAGGGCTTTGCTGAAAGTCATGCAGGAGGCTTTCTTCACTGAAAGGTCTGTTTGGATGCAAGTTGTATACTTGGCTTCTTTAAGATGCATGAATTTAAAGCACAAAAATAACAACTTCCAGCATCATGATGAAGAATGGGAGATGGAGGCCTGGTGAGATTCAAGTACCTTCATGTTTGATAGAAAGCGTGGTAGAGATCATGCCAGTTTCTCAGTTCTCCTTAGGCAAAGATAAAGGAATTAGGCAACATGCTTTCAGTGTTGTTTATTGGAAGAAGAACCAAAAGTGTGCTTGGCTGCTAGTTAGCAGAGAGATAGGGAGGATGTGCTGAGACTGCTCTCTGACGTGAAGAGGACCAAGACATGAAATACACACCAGTAATTGGACACGTTAGCATTCCTCTACATCACGATAGCTACAATGTTAAAACAAGAGCAATCTCTAGACCTTTTCCTGCCTAGCTTCATCCCACTGATTTTAAAGAAAAATAGTGGAACATTTAAATAACAGAAGGCAAAATATACGTGGGTTTTTTTTTTTAAAACATTATCATTTAGGAAGTACAGGGTCTGATACCAAGAATTTCTGCAAGATCTCTTAGAAAAGCCTTGCGTAAGGCAAGCTCCAGCTCCTTCTGCCATCTTGGATTACTTTTTCCTTTGAATACTGACCACCCGCAGAGCTTTTAAAACATCAGTCATTGCTGTGGGGATGTCTGATGGATATTGAAGGAACACAGGGATTTATATCTCATAACTATCTTTCTCAACTGAGACCTACAGTCACAACTAAAATGCAAATAATAAATATTAATTACTCTTCCTAAGAGTTAAAGTGATCATTTCAGACAGTTAAATATTATTGAAGTAGGCCCCTGATGTGCTTACCTCTGTCTCGTGTATTTTTCTGCTGCAGTGTAAGCTCAGCAATGAACAATTTAAGTGTATGCCAGATATTTTCATTATATGTTCTTCCTTAAACAGGATCGCAGCAGTTAGTCAATTGACCAAGCTCAGCTCTTACTTACAGCAAGGTGATTCTGAAGTAAATCACTCGGATTCAGTTGAATTACATTGGTGTATAGCTGAGAGGAATTTCCTCTGATAGATATCATTTCCATGCATGATATACATACATTCCTCAACAGTAATTAAGGCCAGATGGTGCTTCATATTTATACTGTAAGTGCGTGGCTATTGTTTTTCTCTGATACCTCAGAAGACAGTTTTCTGCCATTCCCATACATGGCCAGTCCTTTCCCACACATTCAACAGCTAATAACTTACAAGGATTCTCCTGAACAAGTATCTAATGCAATTTAAAACTGAAAAGCTTGGCAAGGAATTAGGTAACAGGTGCCTGGTATCCATCTATTGTGGGTTTACAGCTGGAAGATTTACAAACTGGGTCTTTCTAAAAAAGGTTTGAAACTCAGTGTCTCCAGAGGAACGTGTGCCGAGGGCTTGATGCTGAAGCAGGGACACCTCCTGCTCTATAGGGGCTGCAACTACAAAAGCAAGCAGGGTACATGGGTTGGTGGTGAATCTGCACACAAGGGCACATGCAGGAAGATGAAATTAACTTACGTTTTTAGACTGGTAATTCTGGTAGTTTCCACATATGCTTTAGGCTTGGGAAGGCTCCAGAAAAGTCAACCAAGATTGTCAATTTATTCAAGCTTTATAAGAAAAACTCTGGAAAACTGTTGAGATATAGATACACATTATATATTACATATCAATATATATTTTAATATATATTTAATATATAGATGTATACAGGAGTATACATGCACAAAAATGTGTGTTTGTGTGTATATATGTATATATGCATATTTTTAGTGTTCACAGTCCTTTACTTGCTGCCTCTGTAACTAAAAGAAAATCATATTGTACTGGCAGAAACGTTAGTACCACTACAAGAGATAAATAGAATACTGACTGATAATTGCAGTTACCACCTGTGACGCAATTAATTTCTCAGACATAAACTCTGCATAAATGAAAGACTGTTTCTGTGGGGTAGAATATGCCCCTAGAGAAATTTTCAGAGGCTACATTGAGTATCTTACAAATGTATTACACTCTTTATTTTGTAAGACAAAAGCCTCTAATTGTGTCAATCATAAATAACAGCTGTGGTTAGGGTTATCCTGCAGGATATAGGTTTTTATCAGTAACCAAGTTTCTGAAAAAACTTGCCTTCACTGAGCTGTTGCACCTTGAATGTGGGTGAAAGTTCAGAATTAACCTGGCAAACAAATTCTTTAAGTGTTCAGGATTGAATGAAGATTATATTTGAACAAGCCTAGATTTTAAAACAAGATTCTTTTTTCCTTATGATTTCTTCATACATTACAGCCAACTGGAGAAGGTCACAGATGGATAATTGGATAACAAATTCTGTGATCTTCATAAGAGTACAGGTAAAGGTTTCTAGAAGACTAAGGAAATAGGCGACTGGTCTTTACTGATTAACTACCGTTTTTCCATAGACGTATACTTGGATATGTGCTTGTTGTATGCCTGCCCACTATTTAGCCCAAAGGTGGTTTGGGTCTGGACTGTAGTTTCTAAGTACATCTGCAGTACAAAAACAAGAAAAAGCAACAACCATGGAAGAAGGACATGCATGATTTTCTTTGTAACACTTTCTAAGGTATCAGCTGGCTCAGTATGAATATTTTGTTTCAAGCAGACTAAAGTATGGATCAGATTTCAGAAAGCATCAGGATGAATTCTTACAGATCAGAATTGCACTTTTCTAAAATATTTCAAAGTTCTCCTCCTCCTTTGCCTATACCTAGACACAGGTATGGTGCTGCTTATCGTGACAGGGAAGTAAGAACAGCCAACAACACAGAAACAGTGCCAATGTCCACATGTCACCATCAGTTACTCTCTGTCCCCTTCCAGTTTTATTGGTGTAACTTAAATGATCATCTAGGTGAAGAGTGGCTAGGTTTATTCAGCAATAGAAAGGTTTTACTAGTAGAGCCAAGAAAGTATTTTTAAGACTTTACCTTCTTGGCACTGCCAACTCTCATAGTTGTAATTAATGTTTGTTTTGCTCAGAGCTCCAGGTTCTGGAGTTGTGAAAAATCTCAGCTTTCATTAAAAGAAAAAGTAGGTTTTGTGCCTGCAGAGGCAAGTCTGAAAACAGGAACTTAAGGCCTGGGGGATTAAAAAAAAAACCAAAACAAAAAAAGCCAAACAAAACAAAAAACCATAGGAAAAAAAGAAAAAGGCATTACTTTAAAAAACATGATTCTAGAAAAAGTTAATTACATTAATTTTTTGGACTTAAAGTATCATTTCTAAGTGCAGAAGGGTGCATATGATATACCTTACAGCTAAAAAGCTCCTTGCAAATGAAGATAACTTTCCTTTTCAGAGCCCATTTGGCTTCCACAGAGCTCACAAATGATCAAACAGAAAGAATGGAAAGGAAAGAACAAAGAACTTCCCCCCATAACAATCCAATAAATGGGCCACTAAACTACCATTCCCCTGCTCACTCACTTTCCTGAGTGCAGCATGTCAGGGTAGCACATCACTGGAAAACATCTAAGAGATGGATAGGAGAGTACCTGACACATCTCTATGATTTAGATGCTGCTATGGCAATATAAGCAGGGCAGGTCATTGCACCCTACACAACTTCTGACTGGGGGATATGTCACCATCTGCCTGCTTCACACTGCCATTCCTGTACTAGACCTGGCTCTACAGTGAAAGATATGAGACTAGCTTTCCTACAGCTATCTCCTATGCCTTAGTGCATTGACTTTCACAGCAATAGGGGAACTGAAAGCCAAAATGACGCAAAGCTTCAGCAGAAGATGACTCTGCTTTCATCTTCACAAGATCAACAAGTATCCCTCCAAGTGTCTTCATGCACCACATAATCTCTGCTTTTTCTCCAGATTAAACAGTCAAGACATATTTTTTCCTAGCTTCTTTTTCCTTTACAGGCAAGAAGATGGGTTTGCATTGTGACCTCCTCAGTGCATTTGCCATTCCCAGTCCTGCCACATAGTCTCACATAAGGTGGCCACAACCTTGCAGGCTCCAAATTCATCTTGCTGTAGGTGAAAGCCTTTACATACAACAGTCCCTACTTTGGGGATACAATGCTTCACACATCACTGAATGAAACTACTATATGTTTGGGTTTTTTCCCCAGAAATCAACTTCTTTCACAGGCTGTTGTGCCTTCATTTTCATTCTGGTCCTGGAAGGCCTCAGAGGAGATATTATACACATATGCTACCAGGGGCGTTAAGAGCACACTACAAGCACTAACTTTCAGAAGAGGAGAACTGGGGATTGCTGATTTAATCTATCTGTAATAACTTGGTAAACATCCACAGGAGACAAGTGTTGCTCAGAGCAGCAGGCAGTGTACAGAAAACAAAATCCTTAGGACAGGATGGATCAGGAAAATCGCAGCATGACCAGTCGTAGTCAGCCAAGGTGCTCTGTAATTTGTAAAACTGTCCCCAGGAATTGCCCATCTGTGCAGCCAACTATGTATTTGGGGAATACAGATATAATCTCCAGTTTACTGGGAATGAGTGAAACAGACGAGAACAAGCACATCAGTTCCTTGAAAGGGAGGACCAAAAGGGCATTATGATCTGAGGGCTTCTGGGATTTTGACAAGAGTCTAGAATCTAAAGGTAACAGAAATTGTGCAGCACTCGTTTCAAGTAGAGCAAACATAAGGAGAGAGGAGTTTCCTCTTATTCAATAGGCTTCATATTTATCATTAAAATATTGAGATGAAGGGACTAATTTTTAAGACTTGATTTTGGCAATTCTCAACTGTGGAGTTTTGATTTCAGCTCTTTAACATTCTTTTAGCTTCTTTGTACATCATAGCTATAAAATAAGTAACTGATGACTTATGCAAATAATTTACTGGGAATGTTGGCCTCTCCTCACTGTACCAGTATCAATAAATAAGTATGGTCATTATTTAATCAGTTTTCATAAAAGCAACTTAAAATATCCAATGCAATCCTCTCCCACTTATCTTGGTCTCTGTGAGCACTTGAAGCTTTACTTACTAGACCTGAATCTCTGCTGTCTGTGCCTAATTTCTTTTATCTGTTCAAATGTTCTCTTCTGTCTGTTGCTGTGTAAAAGATCCACACAAACAAGGGAACCACTGGCAATGGTGCATTAACTGTATGTGAATGCTCTTGATGCAGTGTAAATTAACTACAATAAATGAGAAACTTCCTGTCCCTCATCACTTTCCATTACAGTTACCTTATGTATTATTTGTTACCCCAGATGGTAAAAAAATTTAAATGGAAATTTGTTTTTGTGCTGCCAGTGCTCCTGCAAGTGAAAGAGAAGAGAAATACATTAGGATAGATCAGCAAAGTGAGTATGGTGGTGGCAACAGCTAAAGCAGTAGAAAAACTTTGGGGTAACAAACCACTGAGGCAAATGGAGAAGGTCTGCACCTTTCTACATCCAAGCTATGTGTACCTTTGTAAAATATATGAATAGGTTTTCTTCATAGTCAGAAGCAATGAACATTTAGGACTGCTTTCCATGCAAGTCATATATGAATTTCCTTAAACTGGCTTAGCAACTAAATCAATTATATCAACATCTCCTCTCAGCATGGATTCTTTCATGCCCTGCAGTAACATAAATGTATCAATCTTCTCATCTAGAATAATTCAATCATCTCCAATTTTGGATGCTTGAGAAAATGGGCAGGTGGAAACTTCTGGAGACAGAAGTTCACTGTCATCACTAAACACAAAAAGCATAAGCAATGCTGGTATTACTTTCTCAGTATCTCACAATCAGGTAAAACAATTTCTATGCCTGTTCTAGATCCTGTCCTTGTTCCTATGAACATCATCATTCCAACTCCACAAGGTAGCTTTTAGATATATGCAGGGCCAGTTCCTAGCTCTGAGTCCAGCTGGCATGATTTGGCCATATTTATACTGTTAGTCTCTTTCATCCTCTAAATCACTGTTAAAGGAACTAACTGCATCCAAGTTGCAGTCAGACTTAGGGAACCACCCCTGTTCCATGCTAATTCTTTCAGCATGCTTGGGAGTTGTTTGGGAGAGGGCAGGTTGGTGCAGGACAAAACCTTAGCCAGAAGCACACTAACAATGGTGCCAATGAGCTCCAATGCTCAGACCTTGGCACTGCTTAATTTACAGCTTTGCTTGAGCTAAGAAATTCAGGAACTGCCCTGAATTGTATTAGTAATCTTTCATCTTAGATCTGATTTATTGCTAAGAAACTTAATTCTAGCAGTGACCAGACAGTAAAATCTTTTTTCTTCAGCAACACAGGCTGTTGCATGTTATCAGCATGCAGAGCCAAAAGGCTCTGCGTGCCCAATCCAAAGGCAATTCAAGTCAGAGGAAGTCTGGAAAATTAATAAAGAGCAAAACAGGGAACACCATTGTGCCACTGTACTATTCCTTCATCTCCTTTTCAGCCCCCCCCCCCCTTCAATACTGTACCCAACTTGACACCTCTGGAAGAGGGACTTAAAGATAGGAAACAGGAATGATCAAAGGTGTGAAATGGATTTCATATGAGGAATCACTGAGTAGTTTTGGACTCTTCTGCCTGGACTTGGTGAAGATATGATGAAGGTCTATAAAATCCTGAGTAGCAAGGTGTGGCTGGATTGTTGCGAATAACTGTTCACTCCCTTTTCCAATGCAAGAACCAGAGCCACCAGATGAAGTCAAATGGAACTGAGTTTCCCATGGAGAAGTGTTTTTGTTAGCCAGCAATTAGAGCACTGTAGAGCTTTCATCGAAGAACTACATGGATGCAAAAAGTTTACATAGGCTTGAGGGGAGACTGCACAAGTGATAGAAATAGAAATCCCCTGGGTGACAGACAAACTTCACCAGGCCAAGGAAATCCCCTGAGCTGAAAATAGCTGGACGGTGAAAAAAGGAGTTATCACATATGCTTGCCCTGTTCCCTTTCCTGGAGGCACTACTGGGAACAGAGCCCTGGACTACGTATCTGGGGCCTGAACCACCTTGGCCATTTTTAAATCATCACTGGTGACACAGAATGACTGAAACATTCTATCTTCACCATTATCAGGGCCAAAATCATGCTGACAATGTCCCTGTGGGAAGTGCTCTCTTTTCTGAAGGGTCCTGGCCTTGCATGACACCAGAAAGAGGCTGTGAGGCTGTCCCTCCTGAA
Organism: Neopelma chrysocephalum; assembly: GCF_003984885.1. NCBI lineage: Eukaryota > Metazoa > Chordata > Aves > Passeriformes > Pipridae > Neopelma > Neopelma chrysocephalum. Next base: position 20,822,740 of record NW_020897695.1, on the reverse strand, counting down.
CACTCCATATCATCTGCATTTACACTGCAGGGTGGCCAGGTGTTTAAATCAACTCTTCCTCATCTAAACAACACTAAATTACAGCACCAACTTAGCCAAAACTTAAGGAACAGGAAAATTATCCTGATGGCTGCACACTAGGTCATAACCTTGGTTAACACAGCAAAAATAAACTCAGTATTTTTTCCAGTCAGTTTTTAATGTCTTTCAGAGGCAACGTGTGGATCTTCGCCAACTGTTAGCACTGCAACTTTGAATCCTCCCTGAAATCCTGCCGGATTCAATTTTCTGTTTAAAATTTTTCTTGTGATATTACGCAGGATTTGGGAGTAAGGGAATGGGAAAGGGTGAGCTATCACTGCATCTGGGATTTGAAAGGCTGTTTCAATCAGTTTTCTCTTCTGCCACAGGAAACAGTGATTTATTGGTGAAATGCCTAATGCAGCTGGGAAGCTCTGCTGAAGTCTTGAATTTGTGTGAATATTTCCCACGTGAGAAAAGCCCAGATGGGAAATAGCCACACAATGGGAGGGAGAAACCTGGAAAGCGGTAATGTCGACAGAGATTTAATAGAAATAGTAAGAAGCAAATTGGACATGCGGTAAAAGGTAATACAGTAGCAAAACAGATCAAAGGTGTTTTGGCTTGAGTCACCAAAAGCTTCATTTCAGACACTGGAATGTAGCCTTAATTTCTGGGCATGTTGTTACCTGAAAGACTAACTGGAGTGAATTCTGAGAAGAGCAGCAAAACTTGTGCAGAGAGAGAGACCAGTTGCTAATAGCACATTCTGACTTAGCAATGAATACGGAGGCACAAGGGGGGAGAGCACAGCTATCTGGGGGATGGGAATCCTAGCTGAGAGGAGACAGCAGAGGGCATGATGCCTTATCACGAAAGACAAAGAAATGTTGAAAAAAAAATTAGATAAAAGTTACAGAGGAGCTTCCTGACAGTGGGATATGGTAAGCTGTGGAACGGCCACCAGAGCAAAGATGCCAATAACTGTGATGATTTAGCCTGTGGAAAGGAGGTAAAAGCACAGCAGGAACATTCTACATTGGTGGACACACGGGTTGGAAATGTTAGGCTTTCCCAGTGCTGAGCTGTATAGCCTGGAGATTCATGAGCTCCTGAGTGAAGATGACACAAAACAGTCAAAGGCAGGCTGTGACAGATTTTCAGCAGATTTTCAGAAATGGCCCAGGCCTATTCAGATACAGCCATCCCTCATGACCATGCACACCACAGCTGAACATTTATCCTTGACACACTAGTGGAGGAGAAGGAGAAGGTCATACTTTCTGACTTGAATATGCAAAGCAGATACTACAGAGTTTAAAGTAGTACAGTAATCTTGTACATAACTTCTTCCAAAGTCTTCTATATGAGAAATTATTACATCATGCCTACAAGATATAATTTTGGTACAGAAGAAAAAACAATTTGCCATGGAGTCAGTATTCTGATTAAATAGTTTTTCAATAGCAATTTGATTCTATTATTTTTGACAAAAATCCCCACCCAAAACCCAGTCCTTATGATTAAATATTAGGGAGTAGTAGGGAGCCGAATTAGTCATTCTACTCCCTCACTCTTCAAAGAAAAGGAAATCAAAATTAATAGAAACCTCTGATGTATATAAGATTATTGCCCTGAATCTTTGCCACTAACTTTTTTACAGTAGAGACTACCACACGTACTTCAGCAAGCTCAGCCTGGGTGAAAAGAGTTAACAAACAGCTCTCACATTACTGGGGATCCTCAAAATCACTACAGATGTCACCTACCAGAAGCAGAAATCATAGGGTCTGAAGGACAGGGTTAAACACAGAGTTTGAGACTTAGCACTGAATTCTTAGATACTTTTGCCTTCTAGGACCACTAGAGTTATCTCAGTAGGCTGTGTATATGTCTGATTCTCAGTTTTAAGCAGAGTTAGCAAGGTAAACCTCAGCAGTGTGGCTTTACGATGATCCCCTTTGGAAGGCTGAATGTGAGTGAAGCTAGAAATTTAAGAAGTCTGGATCAGCACCAGGCACTGGTGAATACTGCCAGCATTTCCTGCTCCTGTTCAAAGCTGGGATAAAGGTGTCTTGTTATCTCTGATTTTATTATTCTGCAGATCCACAAACTGTATTATGACAAAGAGTTATGCTTGAAGCTTCAGGAGACATATTCTAGGTACATTGAACTTTATAAGACATGTGGACAACTAGATCCTAGGCTAGCTTCTGCAATTGTTTTTACTTGCATTTCACTCATATTTAAGGATGTATATGTCTTTAGTTTCTTCTAGTAATTTCCAATGAAGTAGAAAGAAAAGTGGAAAAAAAAAAGAATGGTTTTGCAGTGACATTTAAACAAAAATCTACCTCTTAAGTGCTAAGCAGTATTTCAGCTCCTTACTCCTCCAATGACATTCAGCTCCCATGCCATCAAGGTCAGCATTTACTTTTACATGTTGGAATAAGCTCCTGACAATTAGAAATAACTTTCTGCCGGGTATGGGGTGCCACCAGCAACATGCTACAGGTCTCCTGCAGGAATAGTGCAACCTTAAAAGTGTATCACTTTACATTTCATACTTCATTCACCTATTTCACCAAGGTTTAGAGGGTTGAAATGTACCAAGTGTGGAGGTTGCTATTATCTTTTCTCAGAAGCACTGCCTCTATGCGATCCCTACAGGTCTCCAGGGAGAACTGAAGCCTTTCTGTACAATCTCACTGACTATTTCTGTTGTGTAGTTGATCCCAAACAGGAGGAAATGAAACATAACCATTCTGTGGGCTGTGAAGTGGGGGGAAGAGCAGACCTGTGCCTCAAGCATGGCTGGAAGGCAGTCACCTGGGTTGGGTGCCAGATTTGAGAGATCAGATTCGTACCACGGTGCTATGCACTCACCAGTGAACTGCAGAATTGCATCTCCTGTCTTTCATTTTCCTCCAGGTGACACAAAGATGATATCAGTTGAGAGGCCCTCTGAGGCGAAAAAGCCCCTAAGCCTAACAAATATCATCGGTGTTAATTTTAACATTTCACTCCATCTTCAAATGAGTGTTGTTCTTATAAGGGCAAAGAATTATTTTCCTCTGCCCTTCTCTAGAATAAACCAGGAATCCTGACAACAGCTTCAGAGGTTAATGTGACAGCTACCCACACTTTCTTCACGAAATCCAGACGTATCTTTGTTAAGCAGCTAAGAAAGGATTTCTTTCAAGGCTGTGTGGCTTTTGAGCCTTGAAAAATCTTATTAGTCAGATAGGGAGAAAAAAGTGTATATAAGCAACCTGTTCTAGGAATCTAGAGGCTCGTAAAGAGAAAGAATACAATTATGCTGAGCTGCATGGCCAAAAGTTTAATGGATCAGACCCCATGTGCCTTAACACACTCAGTCTCACTCTGACTTGCTGAGCTGCTTTAAGCCCTCTGTCAAAACGGCATGAGCCTCAGCACTTCATTTCACAAGCACAAGACACCAGTGTAAGGTAAAGCTGATGCAAGCTGGGAGTAGCTGGATCAGTGAGATATGACTCTCATGTCTAAACAGGGCTTTGGGCTGAGCAGAGCTGGCTTAAAGCAACTTTCTCATCACAAAGCAGAATGGATAAACAAAGCAACTAATGCACTTCCTCTGACCCCCTGGTTCTTAGCTGCAAAGGCAACCACTACACTCCACTGTCATCACAAGACCCTTTTCATGTCAGCACAGTCATTGCTGGGAAATACTAGTGGTAAAATTCCTTAATAAACCAACATCCCTAAAAACTCCAGAGAACAGAAGCTTCCAAATTTTAAAATTTTATTAGAAAGATATTTTCTCAAAGACTTCATTTTGAAAATTAACCCCAAGGCTTGGAATAACTCTAAAACCTCAGTGGCTCTTTAAAAAAATAAGCAGCCCTTCTTTTCCCATTTCTGATTTCTGAAATAAACTATTAAACACACACACACACACACACAAAATCATTATATCTTAAGCACTTACAATTTAAAATTTAAGGGTTTGGCTTCAGAAAGCCGTTATACAAATAGAAGGAAACATTTTGTAGTGCAGCAATCTTGGGCCCAGTTTTGTTATAGCACTGGGCTATTGCTCTCAATTCAGCCAAGCTACAAAGCACTTCTAACAGGTTTTCAGGCCAGAAATCTCCTTGCTCCTTTCCCAGTGAAAACTACCATTGAATAGCAGCTGAAGAACTGTTGAATGTTTAAGAAACATGAGAGAAAGTCAGAGATCTGATTTAGGCTTCTTATCATATCTCTGAAGAAATCTGGAGACCATTTTTTGTCTTATTTACCCATCTATAACTTTAAAGTAGTTTTCCTCCTTCATTGCACCAGTCCTGAACCATTGTAGAACAATGCACCAGTAACCCCAAGTTACCTATTAACATCAAAACTGTGGCCTATATGTCCTTTCCTGGCAGTCCCACAGCACGGTTTTACTAGTGATGGGAAAACGAAGACCAACTCCTTCTTGAAAACCATCCCTGAATCTTCTCATCTCTTCCTAAATTAGTCACTGTCTTCTCATTTCCCTTGTGTGGGATCACCCCCTCTCCTCTCTCTGTGTTTGGACAGTGGATACAGCAGTGTGCTTTGCTCTCTGACCTGGGTCATCGGGTATTCTTGCAATATAAGGATTTGTAAGGAGGAGATTGGTTGATTTTTCTCTTGCGTGTGCCAGGTTGAGGACTTCGTGGGCTTCCCTCTGGCTGGCTGAGTCCTGCTGATTTCAGTGGGAGATAAGAATGCCCTGCACCTTTTTGAAAAGACACCGAGGGTCCCCCTGGCAAAGGATCTCCCAAAACAAGAGCTTTTTACCATTGCAAAATGGTTCCAAAATTAGCCTTTAAAAGCTGTAAATCACCCCAGTAAGCCAAGAAATTTGCATTTGTAAAGTACATGCCTGAGGTGCAAAACACATTAACAAAATACACAAATAAACAAAGCTGTTCAAAACCAAATGCAATTATACATTCAGGGCAACGTGCCATGGAAATAGACATCAGTTGTGCATGTATGTTTGAAGGCAACGCTATGCCCTGAGTCCAAACTGTTTCGTTTTTCCCTTAGGGAAAAAGTACTAGAAAATAGTGGTGCTATTGTATTATTTACAGGGTAGCAGTAGCTATGGAAATTCATTGCATTTTGTGCTGGACATGGGCAGTAGGCAAAGGCAGACATCTGAGAACTACTCCTTTGCCTGAGAGGTGCACGCTGCAGTGCACACCTCTGTCTGTGACTATGTTTAATGCTGATACTTACGCAAAGAGAGTGCCGGCAGGCACTTTGAGGTGATTTAGGGACTGAACCTCCATTCCCACGGAAGGCCCTCCAAACCCCTCAGGTATTTATAGCAATGCAATATATCTGTGCAGCTGCTGTATGCAGGCATCACCTGCAACCTCCCCTGAGTGGCACTTCTAAAATACTGAGAAGCTAGAGATGGTCCAAGAATATTGCAATAATACAAACATTCATTTTAGTAATCTTCCCCAGCATCCTGGTGACTGTCCTGTGGGTGGAAGTATGACCTTGGAGCAGAATAATTTTTCAGATGTATATCTTTATACATAAAGGGTGGCTTTGATTACCACACAGCTCAGCCACTCACAATATTTTGCATCGCTGTCATACCTTTCCAGCAAGGACTGTGGGACCTTCCTGATGGTAATGGAAAAATGAAATTTCACAGTTCCTGCACAAAGTCCATTTTCCTCCAGCATTGCACCAATATGTCCTTCAGTGAATCTCTTTGCCTTTAGCTTCTGTCTTTAGATACCTATATGCAGCTTTTAGTTTTTATTTCCATATGCGTAACTGTTGTGTTTGATGTAATTCAGTGCAATTCAGTGATTTTTAACAAGTGCTTTGCAAGGCCGACAGGAGGAAGGCGTCCACCCTTGTGGACAACTCTTAGGGGTCTCCAAAATGTAACTCAGTTTCACCTATGCAGCTGAGTCCCCTGAAGCTCCCTGCTCAAGTCATACAGCCTACCTTATGCCTGTACAGTTGTAGGGACCAGGCCCCAGTGCACACTGCCTTCCTACTTTGTACTTGGTCTTCCTGGCCAGGGAAAGTAAGAGTTGCAGTTGCAGATTCGTGTGAAGCACAGAAAAGCTTGAAAAACAACAACACCTGCATGAAATATAAATATGCTTTTCCAAAAATCACTGTCAACAGGCTCGATGACACTACATAGGGCCCACAAGTACATGGAACACTTTCTGCAGGTCCACAAATCCAAAGTGGCTGGAGGCAAACATTCAGAGAGGTATGACAGGGGGACAGCCACAAGTCAGGTTTTCAAGTGGGAACTCTGGGTGTCCTTTCTATGAAAATTTGTCTTTTGAAAGGGACTACTAGACCTTTTCACAGCAGAAATTCCAGTTTATTCTGTGTTTAGGTCATGGCTGTCTGAATTACCTCTGTTTTGAATACAACCCTTTATCCTGGTGGCTATCACAAGTAACATAACACCAACAAGATAGATTAGGCTTATTCAAATCCAATGGAGAGAAGTCTGAAATAGTTTTCCTGGCTGTATCAACAGAGATTTAGTGCTGTCTCTGAAGGGTTTTTCTGAGCCTTGTTTTGGGAGATTTTGGGTGAGGAAAAAAACATACCAAATTAATTCAAGAGACAGAACCACAAATTAAAAAGTTTTTGACCAAAGCAGACATCATCTCACTAGTATGTCCTTGTTTCATAGTGTCAACTCCAGGTAACAATCCTGTTCTGACTACTCAATTAAAAAAGATTTACATTTCATCATAAGAAGGTCCTACATACACTTGCTGTTGGATTTGCTTGGTTACAGGATAGCTGGAGCTCTGTTCCTTTTTTATTTTTGTCAGGATTTAATTTCTCCTTTTCCAGATGTCGAGTTTGCACTTTCCCTCAGGTAGGGACTGCTTTCTTTCCTAGGCTGGGTTCTAACTGCAGTGGCCTCTGTAAGGGCAGATCAAATCTGAGTCCCAGTGGCTGCTGGCCTGAGGTGTGATCACAGGCATAGCATGGCCCAGCCATCACACTACAAGTAAAACTATATTGACAAAATAAACTTTTTAAAAATAGATTTTAAAGTAACAAAAAATCCATTTGCATGTTCATCTGTCTAGAAACTCACCTCCAGGGTGAAGTTTCAAGCATCCCCGCAGCGTCTTTGGCTCCATTTTGCTTCCTCCTGGCAACTGTCAGCTAGTTCTTGAGAAAGCATCTCCCCTGAGCTGTGCCAAGTTCTTCTGTGTATCTGGGATTCACTCCTCTGTGAATTGCAATCCCAGGCTGAATGACAGTCTTCAAGGCTAGTGACTCTGTCTTTTGTAAGATGTTTAAAATCTTTCAGAAGGATTGGCTTATTGTAGTCCAGTTCTCCTTATGCCTGGTTTTTCCAGAAAAATTTCACAAATTATATTAAGAAAATACAGCTCAATAATCTAAGCATAATCCATGGCCTGTCTCAAACACATTAAGATGGTAGAAATCTTTATGGAGCTGTTTTTTTTCACTGAGGAATCAAAATACATGAGACTTATCTTAAGGCCCATATGGTTTATCTGGACTTTATTTAGGCGACTAAGTGGTCACAGGATCTTCTCAAAATGCAGTGCCCAGTTGTGGATGTTAAGAACATAATAATCTGGGCCAGTGACAATGAAAAACAGGTTTGGTGTCTTTTCACTTGGGCACTGAATGTGGAGGGAGCCAAAATTCATAGATTCTTTTGAAAAATCTGACCTTAGAGACTTGATCAAAACCCAGTGTGTCATTAGGTAAATTGTAAAAGGATATATTGTTGAGTTACATACTTTCATTTTTAGCTCAAATTTCTTTTTGAATTTGAATTCCAAATATCTGGCTAGCCTATTTCTCATTTCTTCTCAGGTCCTTTACTACTGAGATGGAGACGGGAGAAATTAAAATTCTGACATACCATGAGAGATCCTGTTATGCTGATGTAAAATTGATTAGAAAAAACCCAGTTGTGGAATTTTCCAGCAAAGTTTGGAGCTTTGGAAGGAAAAGATAACAAGCAGACATGTATTTGTTTACATGAACTGCAAGTAGGGAAAGTTGCTTATCAACAGAAAAAAGGGCAGAATTTGGCCTTACCCTGTGTGAAAATAACAGGAAAACACAACAAAACCCATCTCATGAAGTTTAGATTAGATGGTAACTGCAAGCTGCATTGCTCAGATCAGGAATCCCAAGCTTTCCAAGAATACGGAGGACCTCGCTTCAAGGGTGTGTGTTCAACCTCTCCTGTGTCACACAACTCAGGGTTATTTGGACCTGGTACTTTGCAGCAAGCACATAGAAATTTTAATTGAGATAGTAGAGGGAATACAACTTCCTGATGGAAAAAACCTAAGATAATGACTGATAAATACCTTAATATTTCAATTTTCCCTTCTGTAGAAGGGATCAAATAATAAAATAAATAAAATAGTTTTCCTCTTTGTGGAAAGGCTGCAGTAAGTTTTCCTTTCCATTTTTTTCCAATGCATTACACAAGCATATATGGATTGTACCTTGTAAAGATAGTCCTAAAGTTTTTATTGTGGGATGGATATAGATGTAGATGACATAGATTTGCAAGGAGTAAATAATCAACTGTGTGATTATAGGACTATGTGTCCATTCTGTGATCATCTTTAGTACATTGCAGAATGAACCCCTATAGAGCTAACATTTGTAAAACCACTTTGTAGTCCTCAGATGAAAGACACTACAGGAGTGCAAGTCATTATTATCATTATTCAAACAGTAAGTCTGAAATAAAGCATGAAACTACTGCCAGAGTGACTGTGGGGAGGTGGGAGCAGGGCAGGGGTGCGAGAGAGGGTAAAACAGCAGCTGGCATTCTCATTTGCTGCCATTAGCACGGATCACATATCTCTATGTGGAAAATCATTTTCTAATTCTACCTTGGGAGGAGAGAGTGGGAAAGAGAGAACCATTCATTCCATGTCATTCAGAAAGGACCTTAAAGACCTATTTATTATGCCGCTTCCTTCAGGGAGCTTGTTATAGGGTTTTGATTTCAGCTGCAAAATACTGACTGCTGGAGGAGAAAAAAAACTTCCTGAACCAGTGCTCTCCCTTGCTCTTCTCAACCCTGAATTTCACAAGTTATACTGTTCTCTTTCCCCTTTCTATTTGTGGTATCAAAACATATATGCACATACACAGTCAGAAGATCTCTAAGAGATATGAATATTCCTTTCTCAAGAACAAGGATAGTGGAAGATAGCCTTGATCTTGTCTAGAAAAGCCTGAGAGGAATTTGTTTAACCCTCTCAGGTGGGATTCTCAATTATTTAGATCAAAATTCATTTGGATTTGTTCAGTCCTTCAAAGCTGAACAGTAGAGTCAAAATGGGACCAGATTTCCATTTAATAACAGAGTGATCAGAGCTACCACTTTTTGACATGCAGCTCCTGCTCCTAATTGCAGCTATCCCTCTTTACAATGAAGCAACAGTTTTAGATATCAAGTCATTGTGTCTACAGTTCTTATCCAATAGGAAGTTTAGCAACAAATAAGCATTATTCATATATGATAAAGGCAGAGCAAGCAGGAATAATCAGGTTTTGGAGCATCCCCAAATCACTGACAGCAGACATGTTTAGGTATGAACACATGAGAAACCAACAAAATTTCAACTGTACTTGCCTGACCTTCTTTCTTCATTGTGTTGGGAGTGGTGCAGGCCATAGGTCCTCACACATTAATCCATTGATGCAGTCCTCTATTTTTGTATGTTTCCTTTAGGTTCCCAGATATTAAGCAGCTGTTGTAAAACCAGGAGATCAAGTGAAGTATTTGGGGAGGAAAAAGAACAGAATTTCACCACAGGCTAAACACTAGTGGGGTTTGAACTGGGGGTGTGGAATTGTGCCTGTTTACTTCAGTGAGAAAGTGTGCCCATTTTTTCCAAGCATCTTGCAACTGAAAAATGTCCAAGCACACCTCAAGACCATATCTATATTTAATCTTGTGACAACATTTGTCAGAAGTGGATTAACTGTGCTCCTGAATGCAAAAGCCTCAGCCACTCAATCTGTATCAAAGAAGCAGGTAAAAATTTCAGGTTGCCATCACAAATCACCAGTGAATACACTATTAAGGAAATTCTCCTTACAACTGAGGCAAATACAATACATTTGCATTGCACCAAATATCAGAGCCCCTTTGCAGACCTTCATAGATGATGCTGAGGTAAGTAAATTATGAACTGCAACTTTTGCCGTCCCTTTTAACCCAGCTGGCCCTGCTGACTTATCAGAGCACATTGTTTGGCTGCAACATTTTGTGGGATTTCACAGGTCTAATGACAATAGACTGGGCCTCTGACAGCTATTGCAAGTGTTTGTGACATTGGAATTTTACTTCTATATCTGCCAAGAAAAGAAGGAAAGAACAAGCAAAAGTGTGAAAGATCCCAACTTACTGCTTTATCTTTTATCCCCCTTCCATCACTGTATTATTTTTCTTTAAAAGCTAGTTGCAAATAGAAACTGATGTGCTACATCAACAGTATCATGGTCACTGCAAAATGGCTGTTTTGCCCAAATTCTCCTTTTTCTACTTTTTCTCCACTTTCCTACAACTTTGTACAAGCATAAAACAAGAATAAAGTTGCATTTAAAACACAGGCAGAAAGGGGAAATACGGTAAAAGTATGAGGAGAAAGAGACGTTTTACTGTAATATTTTATGAGATATAAATCAGTTCTACAGGGTTTGCACTTTTAAGTCCATTATAGTACGTTAATTGTGATTTTATACACTAAGTGACAGAGTGTACTCCTCCTTAGTATTGAATTTATGAATAAAAGACGATCACCAGCCTATGTTAAACACTGGTGAAGGTGTTTCACTAAAGCCTTTGGCTACAGAATTCCATTTCTCCAGCTTCAATCACATTCAAATGTTCACCCTGATAACTCAGTTCTCCTCAGCCAGGGGAATAAAGGACACTCTGATGCCTGATTCTACTTTCAATTATGCTACTGCAACTCCAGAGTAGCTACAAGGAAGTCAAGTTTCACACCAGTATGAAAATCAGTACAAGAGCAGATTTGGTCCAAAGGCTGCTCTGACAACGTGTCAATCAAAGGTCTTTCTGTCAGACTGGATGGGTCAGGGTTGATAGTGTAAAAAAGCAGTGGTCTGGATGGCACTGCAGGATCCCATTAAAGAAAGCAAAACAGAAAGGACTGACCCAATACTTCAGAAAGTGCAAAGAGTTCCCTGGCCCCAGCAAGCTGCATGCAGCTAAGGCTGACTTGATGCCTCTGACAGTGATGGGGAGAGCAACAAGGACCTCAGAGGGGAGAGATGGGGCAGCACTTGGTCTGCCGTCACGTCCACCACCCTTCCCTGAGGACCCAGCTCCAGAAACCTTGGTGAAATGCATGTGGCCTTGAATCATTCAGCCCTCTCAAAAACATAAATCCCAAAACAGGCCTGAAGTTTGTCCTCAGCCTCACAGCAAGGGGCCAGAGTACTGCCCGGAGTTTATAGGCAGATGTTAGCTTTGTAAGCCTCGAAAATATTCCTGTTCAAGGTTGTGTTCTTGTAGTTGGGCTCTTTTCCAACTTGGGTGTGTAGCTCAAAGATCTCCAAAAGTCTGCCTCAAAATTTATAATCTGTTTGAAGAAATTTGGAGATATGGGCAACTTAAACCTTCGAGATACTGTATCCATTCTAATCTGTCTGGGCAAATGTTGTGATTATTGTAAGACTTTTCTGTTTCCAAGCTGGGTGTGAAAAGTCATACAAACTTCAAGGTGACTGAAAGTGACTTTTTAAATCAGAAACCTGAAATTTGGATTCCTTTTGAGGCAGTTTGAGAAAGTGGCCAAGTGTAACATGTTTTGATCACTGAAGAACATTAACCACAATTTACTCTTTTCGGAAAAATCCTTGATTGACATGAGGAAAGGGAAGGTCATGTCCCAGATCTGTCCTCACATCTGCTCACTAAACTTGATTCCACATGGGCCAGTTGCTTATTACTGTATAAATTGTGAAGGATTTTGGTATTCTGGATGCAAGAACCTCACTCAGGGAAGAAAGGCTAGAACAATAAAGTGATTCTCTAGGTGGGTCTTTATTGAAGTGTCTGCATAAAGGATGGTCTTCCTACTGATAAGGTCTGTTTTTTAAGATTCTCCCAGAAAATTGCTCCAAGACCTCAAATTCCATGGAGTAAATATTAATCTGAAGTGTAATTAAAGTGGAAATCATGAATTTGGAAAGTCATTATCCCCAGACAGCTGTACTGTTATAATACAGGTTACAAATTGAACATGATGCATTATTGTGTCAAATAAGCAAAATCCTGTATCTAATTCCATCCAAAATACCTGCTTTTTAACAGAAATTTCTAACTAACTCAGCATTTGTTCATTTCCCTCCTGTGTAATTAGCTATCAAATACTTCTTGTTCAGAGCAGCTTATGCTATTCTACTTCAGTTATGGTGCAGTCAGGATAACCAGATACTAAGTATATAACAATAATACATTGGAAAGGATTCAACACAGAGTAAAAATTAATCTATATTCAGTGTTGCAACATATACTAGGAAAAAAAGCCTGGCCCTGCACTGCCCAGGAAAACAAGAGCTTTCAGTTGACTTCAGAGGACTTAGGGTTTCACTGATCAGTTCTACAGAAAGCTTACATGGGAGTTATTGCGACAAACAGCTAAAACAGAAAAGATTTGTGGGGTTTACATGTCTCTCAGTATCAGAAGCACGTATCAGAACTGAGTATGTCACTGTATTACAAGACTAAACTTTCAACTTCTATATATCTCCATGCCTAAAGGAGAAAGTGGGAGGGAGAAACCCTCAAGGTCCCATTGCCACTTACATTTCTTCTAGTACTCCATTTTGCTTGTATTGCCCTACCTTGCCCCAGTCAGCTGGGGCTCTTCCCTTGGCACTTCTGAAAAAAGCAGCAGGGAGAAGCAGCAGGTCTCCCTCTTCTTCCCATCGATGATGTAGAGAGCAGCCTTGTCCCATCCCACCAGGGGTGTAGGCAGCTGGCAATTCAGCAAGACGATCACAACCTTCCTAGAAGTTGGAGAAAAGCATGTGGAGTGCGGCTGGGAAGGGGTCAGAGGAAGCACTTGGAAGCCAGTCTGTGTCTGTTCAGGCCTAGCACTTCCATGATCAATTGTTTTAATAAAAACCTATTTTATTTTACGTATTGTACAAAACGTTTTTCAAAGACAAGCATTATCAAAGCCACTTTTACAAAGTCCAATTGCTTTTCTTCTGAATGTTTTTAATTCACTCTAGCTTCCCAACACAAATAAAGTACAGTGGTTGTGGCAGTGCTTATTTCAGTGAGCCCAATAGTAAAAAAAAAATGATACAGTACATAAAAGAGAGGCAAGCAGTTAGCATGGAAAGAGAGATCATCAAAAGATTGATTTCTAAACAGATATCATTGTACAAGCCTTGAAGAAGGGTAATCTGAATCTGTAAGCAAGGTGGATCATGGAAGATAAGAAATAGGAAGCAAAGCATCTCCTTTCTGAAAAAGAACAGGACATGAGTTAGACACTGCTACCGTGAGTGATCCTGAGAGCCCTCTGGCAGCTGGGAAAGGCATTAGTGGACTCTTACCCCAGGAGGAATGAGACCATGCAAAGACTGGTCCATTCTCAACCCCTTCCTGACAATCCTCTTCCTATTCATGAAGGCGATGAGGGCTTCATAGATACGGGTATTACAGACTGAGAATAATGGGATCCACACATGAATCTGGATTCCCTCGTGAAGACTGTGGTTTTGTGTGAAATTCAAATATTCCAAGGAGGTCATTGAGGAACAAGGGTGTAATCCAGAGAAATGCTTTCAGCTAGCAAGGACAGTTGAAAGAAATGAGAAATAACCAACCCAAGCAAGGATGTAAGAGCAAAATGCTACAACAGGAAAAAAAAGAGAAGAAGAAGAGGGTGGAACACTTACCTTGTATCTGTACAGGGATACATAATAAGTACAGAGATCCATATTAAAAAAAGTGATGTCACCATAGGTTGTATACAGCAACTCATGCTTTCATGTCAGCACTAGTTTTGCTAGCCATACCAATATGCACAGCATAGGCCTCCAAAGGGCTGTACAAGTCACTACACACTTTGCCTTCACTTATACTGAATTTTGTGTTTGCAGGCCTTCACTGGTATTGTTTCTTGTGCAATTTTTATGCAGTCATCCTCTCATTTTCTAAGTAGATATGTTGTTAGGAGCTTTTCTGATGATTGCAGCGAGACCTTGGCAGATGTTACAAATAATCAGTACACACGCACTGCAGAAGGAGGTAGCTAAGCATTTAACTTTCCATATTTGCAAGTGTGCTGTTAAACCAATTTTCTTGCAGCTGGAGAGTGGAATCAGCTGCACTGCAATCCTACGAACATGAATAAACAGCAATAGCTGACTGAAGACACATAACCATACGTTAGCCTCATACAAGGAAAACACATAAAGGCCAGTGGGCAAGTTCTGGCTTTTGTGAGAAACCCACCAAACAGGAGATATTAACACTTGCAGTTTATAGAAAGAGATGTAGGAAGAACAGGACAAGCCTCGGATAGGACTGTAGTTTCATGTCAGATATTCTCAGCACTAAATAGAAGGAAATACAGTTCCTTGTGTAGCTTGCCTGCTAAATATACAGATGTATGTCAAGGACAGACACATTGACTAAAGTTTAAAACAGATCCCAATTGGCAACCTGAGCCTGCTGAAATGTGGAGCTCCATTACCCATGATGGAGTCTCTAAGGAAAGAGCTGGCAGAGTTACATCTTTATTCCCACTGTAACTTCCAGCCTAACAGTGACAGGGGAGAGTTCAGGTATGCCAGACTTGCACCATTACACAGTGGGAAAACTGGTGTCAGTATAAATGTACTCCATAGGGCTTTGGGGGCAAATCATTCCCACTACTGATGCCAAAAACTGAACCCAGGCATACCATGATAGAAGAACTCTCCTGATCTACTCTCCTGTACATTTTGACAACTATACAAGTACCTCTGGCTGGTCACAAATACTTCTGGCATCAGCCCAGCCTGCTGGGTAAACTGAACCATTCACTAGAGCAACTCCCAGCCACCAAGGCTGTAGCTAATGACAGAAGGAGCTGACAACAGAGAAGCAATTCAGGATTATGATATCAAAACATCCTGAGAAAACGGAAAGCATTAGGGAAATCACCAGAGTAGGGATTATGAAAGAAATTCTGGGATACAGAAAGAGGCAGCCATCTTTCCAGAGGCTGCACAATAGACAGAAGACTGAGAGACATGAAGCACTGGTATAGTCAGACTAGGTGTAGAATCTCATTGTATGGGAAATGTAAGAGAAATAGTAGGCAGGCACTGACCTGGAGTCATCAAGCATGGGAAACTACTGTGTGGGGTTTCAGACCGAGACTTAGGAGCCAAACATGTGTATGCAACATATGTGTCTGGGAATCCAGCTTTCACACATGACATACCAATACACCCTAGAAACACCCCTCCTGGCTCAGATCTCCCAAGTCCTCTCTGAGAATAGCATTTCTGCTTTGGGAGTCAAAGCTGCTGTGCACCATGGCATGAGGGGCCAGCAACATCTTTGCTAAAAGACCCCAGGGGACACAACGGAGGCAAATCTCAGGGTCGATCAGGTCACACACAAAGCAACTCATACAAGAGGTAACACTGTGCTTCCAGCCGAATGGGAAAAGTAGCATTGCTCCAGGGTGACTGACAGTGATCCAAGATTGGGAATTATGTCATGAGACTAGTACGTGTTTCACATCTGGGGCTGGAGTCCCATATGAGGTGATCCAAAAAAAGTTTGCACTATGCTGTTCATGAAAACGGAATTTGCGTATGAAGCCATAGCTTCTAATTTTCAGATTCTATAGCTTTAGAAATCCTGAACTTAAACCTAGAGAAGTGCTGACAAATGGCTTTTCACTGTCAGTAACAGGGACTCTATGGTCACAGCATATCACTGCTCTCATCCTTGTGAGGATCACAGAATCACGGAATATTCTGAGTTGAAAGGGACCCGCAAAGACCAGAGTCCAACTCTTAAAGTGAATGGCCCATACAGGGATCAAACCCACAACCTTGGTGTTATTAACACCATTCTCTAACCAGCTGAGCTAATCTCAGGGTGATCCTCTGAGGGACATAAGGGCAAGAGGCAAGCTGATGTTGTATTCTGTTCATAACCTAACACCCCTTGCTCAGTCAATTGCCCACTGTCCTCTGCAGCAGCATTCATGTAATTCAGTGCCAAAGGGGAATCCAAATGCAACGCATCTTCCCTTGAATGCTTGCAAAAGTAACATCAGCAGCAGAGACAGCCCAGAGATTGATGTCAAAGACATAGAAGACAGAAGTATCCTGCTTATCAGACAGCGTGGACCATCACATACCAACATGAGGCATTTTCCTGAGGACTAGATTGTTACTCAGCATTGACTGAAGGTAGAGGGAAACATGATAACTTCCCATAAAGAGCTCAGAGAAGGAGCAGTGCAAGGCACACAGAGAAAGGGAACAGATTGAAAGCCAGCAGCCTGCTTGTCACAAAAAAGCTAAAGACCTGGCATCACAGTGCAAATGGATTTTTACCTTGCTGTCAAAAAGATACATAAAATAAGGGCAAGAGGCAATACCTGGGTTGCACTGGAAGGCTTCTTATATGAGGTAGCTACAGATCCAGGATGGCAAGACAAAAGGCAACTGCACATAGAAGACAGCACAGAGGGACAAATAAAACCAAGGCCAGGGGACATGGGATAAGCCTCAGCCAACAACACTGGATGTCACAGCATTTCAGACAGGCAAGTCTGATTCAAGAGAGTCAGGCTGGCAGCATGAGGGGAGAAAGTCTCCTACTGGCCTCTCTGACATGCAGCTGCTTCAACCACTCAAGTCAGCCATTGGCTGCAGTGGCACAGGCCACATTGTTCTTTGCCTCAACAGCCAACAACTAGGGAAAAAAAGCCCAACAACACGCACTTGTAAGAGCACTCCAAAAGTTGGAAAGGTGACCACAGAAATTCTCTACCAGGCCTAATTTTCATATTATATGTGGCCACCTACATAGAGGTGGAACAGAGGGATGATAGTTGTGACCTGGAGGAGCTCATGGGAAGCACCTGGCAGCCAGTCTGTGTGCACTTGGCCAGAGCACTGCCTGCATGTGTGACATCTCACAGGTAAAGGGTTTCAAACCTGTTTAATATTCTGAGCTTGGAGCATTGTCATTCTCAGACAAAACGCAAAATGAGATGCAATAACTTATTCCACTTGAAGGGGTAAGACTCTCTTAGCCTTTACTCTCTGCTAGACCCCAAGAGAAAGGAGATGGGGTACAGGGTCTGTGACCAAGTTGCAGCTCCTTGCTTGCACAAATCTGGGACAGCTAAGCACCATGCATTGCTCCAGGGAGGCTGTAAAGTTACAGTCCTGTGTATGGTGTTAAAGAGTCCTGTGATATGAGGGGTAGTTTTTGGAGGAGGACATTAAAGCAATTTCTTGAACACTTGCTCATTAAAAATTCTACTGCTGTTTTAACAAGAGTAGGATGCTATGTCAGGCACTGTGAGTTTTTATTAGGAAATGTGAAATCGTGCCAAACATTCCTGGCCTGAGTCTCATATCAAGCTTAAAGATCAACTCCCTTGATGTGTCAGAAGATCCTGGACTTAGCTTTTAAACCTGTGTTGCCAGTTCAGATAATTTATATAACCACTCTTTATCTGTTTCAAACCTTACCATGTCTGTGTAGAGATAAAGCCCCAAAAATGTAATCTGTAATTCCTTTTACCCTTCACTTCCCAGTCCTACTTCATTTTCTATCCCACTAGCTTTTTTTCTGCTGGGTTTACTGGTTCTTCCCTTTTCTTTATCCCTTCCACAGAGAGTCTTCTCAGTCTGCCCCTTTTACAGTCCTGATGTGAGTGCTTGCAAAGCAAGGATGAAGACATTTTCCCCTACATGTCAGGCTTGAAACTGTTGCTGTTGCTGACCTCCTGCTGTTACAGTACACACCTTTCCATGTAAAGGTAGCAATATGATTGTCTAGGCTTTTAGGTGACCAGCAGCTGGGGTTTGAGGAGATGTGCTCAGCCACATACACACACTGCTAGAATGGAGAAGATAGTTGGGAAAGCCCCTAGGAAATCCCAGTGTTTTACTGAAATCAGGACAAATACCAGTTTCAGCAAATCATCTGGGACCCTAAGAATGCCTTGCATGGCTAAGACAATCCCAGTAACACAGCACATCTGGTAACCCCATGGGTAAAACTTTCCAGGGAAAAGGTCAGAACTTTGATTAATAACTCCTAGAAAAGCAAAGTGCTTGATGCCGATCTCACAACAGTTTTGCATTACTGCAACTCCATTAATTTTACACGAATTCACCACAGGCTGGAGCGGCATTTTCTGATAGGCAAACTTAGGTACTCTATCCCTTGCTCCCCCAAATTTCAAGACATTCACACTCCACAGGTTTGGAAATTTCTCTGGAATAGCTGTCAGGGGCCTTTATAAGTGTATCTTAGAGTGTATATTCCCAGCTGCTTCATACGTCACGTACTTCACTCCCCAGTTCTGGCAGGCGAGATCCCAACAGATGTATAAAAGTTCATAATAAATGCTCTATTTATTTATACATATACAAATACCCATACCTTTTTATTTACTCACTGTTGTTTTTACATGTTGACTTGGACATCCAGACATTAAAACAAGTTCCTCGTCCAGAGCCTAGGCACCCTAGCAGATTAGTTACCTAATGAAGCTGAGATGAGAACAGCATTAGCAAGCCAAATGGCTTCTCTTTGGAGCAGAACAACCTAGGTATTCACCCCAAACCTAATCACCCTCAAGATTAATACAGAAAGCTAATTCCTCCAGCTAAAATATTCATATTCCCAACTGAAGCTCCCTGAATCCAGCCTTTTACTATGAGACATGCTTTCTCTCAAATGCTTCAAAAGCACCACCTGGGCTATGGCTGCATGACAGCTGACTAAAAAGGGTATATAAGAATGACGTACCGCTCTGATAT
Organism: Neopelma chrysocephalum; assembly: GCF_003984885.1. Lineage (NCBI taxonomy): Eukaryota > Metazoa > Chordata > Aves > Passeriformes > Pipridae > Neopelma > Neopelma chrysocephalum. The sequence goes on along the minus strand of NW_020897695.1, from coordinate 20,803,624 downwards.
CCTAAGTATGTATGAGTGCTACACAGGTAGGCTGCAGACTTGGGCCCAAGGTTTTCTGGGTTGCTCCAGGCATTAGGTTCCCACAGCACCATGGCAGAATGGTCACCATACCCAAGATAAAAGTATTTATTTGGCTGTGCTGTACTTTAAGGGAGGGAATAAGCTGCCAAGCTGAGGGTTCCCAGGGATGAACATCTCTTGCACAATTTTCGCGTGTTTACTTTTCTCAGCTCTGTGTGCTGGAGCACAAAAACCAAAAAGTACATCACTGTGAACATGACTGGTAATATTTTGATAACTCACACTCACACATTTTGCAATGAAGTCGGCAGATGCTCCCAAGCCAAGCTTACGGAGCCAAACTGGAGAATGAGTGATTCCATAGCAAGGAGTTCGGGCTGGGACCTCAGCACCATCAAACCCTGACAAACTTGCAGCTTCAGGGTTCAGTGTCAGACCCATGGGTGGAAGAGATTGCTGTTGTGAGTACTACAGTCAGGTAAGGTTAGGCTTCTCATAGGGATGCTTGATGGTCCTTTTACACCTGCATGGGAGTCAAAATGCAATCCAGAAGGAAGAACAAAATATTCTCCAATTCACATGTAGTATGTGTTTGTTTTGTTTATTGAACTTTACATTTCCTGCACACTGTACATTGAGCAGGGTGATTGCTGCAGCATATGTATCCAAAGAGCAGGAAACAGACTGCCAACGACCTTCTCAAGATATCAGCAAAATAAACAAACATAACATGCAAATCAGGTGGTTTGAGTGCCAGCACTGGGAGAAACTGAATCTGTGGAGAAAGTGCTGTTGGAATTTCCCTTTAAACCACACCAAGCTGTAAAGTCACTTGAGTGTGTGGAGCAGTCAAAATCAGATCAGTGTGTGAATGTTTTAAAAAGGGTAGATTAATCCACATGAGCCAGGCAGCTCAGTTGGAACTGCTGCTCTGCTGCTAGCTCTGGCTGCCTGCTTTCTGCGAGCGTGCTTTTCCTTCCCCTGCTGAAGGCTTTCCCTGGTGAGAAGGCAAGTGTCCCCAGTGGGCACACTCATGGTGCAGGTGCTGGGCAATGACCTGCCAGCCTTTGCTCCATAGCTAATGGAGGCAGCTGCAGAGGGTCTGTCTCTGGTGAGTAGAGAAATGGGACCTGCCCAGCAAAGATGATTCTGACTGAGAGCAGGAGTGTGTAATTTTCTCCCTGGGGCTGACTGCTCACAGGCAGCGAGGGGGAAGCTCTTCAGAGCAATCACTTCTCAGGGAACTGAACCTTGCTCTGAGTAAGGAGCTTCAGAGGAGTAACATATATACATATGTGTGTGTATATAACGTGTACATATGGTTGGCGGCTTGAAGTGATTGACTTCTGGGAAAAATGAAAAATGTTACTGAACCCTCATGGAAAAGTCTGAAAGAATGTAATAGAAAATTACAGCCTTTCTCAAGAATTTAATATAGAATTATATAGGACAGTTAAAAACAACAATAGAAAGGATATTACTCTCTATTAAACTCTATAGGTTTCAGAGCAGTTTAAATAGGGCCTTTTAATGTTTCTGCAAAGATTCCTATTACATCCTGTAGGGCTTTTCCACGCGGATCTTAGCAGCCATCAGGGAAAACCTGGTGCCAGTGAGCTCCTAAGCAAACAAGTCAAGTAATTCTGATAATCTACATTAGACCGAGCTTTGCAGCTCTGCTGCAGCTCCATGAGCCTCTGTGGGATTAGAAGCAGCTCAGGGAAACTGGTGTTTTGGAAAAGACTTCCCATTTTGGTGTCTCAGTAATATGTGGTCATCACCACATAAAACAACCTTTCCTCTTTGAACTGACTGGACCTTACAGGGATGTATAGATGTAACATCTGAACACAAAGAATAACCTTCATTTTGGACTGGGATATGATAATAAAAATAGTTGCAGGAAGTAGGATAAAGTATCTAGGGATACCAGTGTCTGGGACACCCTCTGGAAGGCAGTCTCTGAGGCATGTGTGCACTAACCACCGCCCTCAGCAAAAGTGCTGCTCTTGGCCAAAGCTTTTGTTTCAGATCTATTTTCTCACAGAATAATAATATATGTGTACTGGCTTAAGCACTTTAAGTGTGTTGAATTAGATACTTTATGAAAGGTATCCATCTTCGTAGCCCTATCTTTAAGTGTTATAAGAACAGTGAACAAATTATTTGGGTTACAGCACCTGTATAAAACATCATTACATAGTAAAATACACATACAGTAATATATGATTAATTTACCTCTTTTTGACCATGGAAGATACATTTTGTGTATTCCACTGTCTTCAGTTTAGTGGGGCTTAAAATTACTATATACATATTGCACATTTCCCCCACAGCAAAGCCATCCTAAATATCCTAAAATCTACCTCTCATCACTCATAAGAACTTGAAAGACTGTTGTCCATCAGTCTGCACAGCCTGACAGTACCCCATAGCTTACAAAACCAAATGAAACCTCCAGCAGTGCTTACATCAACAATCAAATACATCAGAGCTTTCCACCAAATTACTCCCTGACCCGGACAGTGGCACATGTCCATGGCAAAGTATTGTTCTGTACAAAACCTATTTTTGTTAATCAGGGGGAATGACAAAGGTAGAAAGCAAAGTAGTAAGCTTGCTCTAAGCTTGCAGTGTGGTGATCCTACCATAGTCCAGATAAATTTTCATACCATTGTTTGAACCCTGCTAGACTCCTGTCGCTGGAATGAACCTCATCATTACATGACTGAGAGTTTCATACACTAAGATGTTGAAATGCCCTTCAGTTTCATTGAATGACTTCTGTTCATAATTCTTTTAACTATCAGAATACAAGAAAGCCCTAACTGTACTTCATCACAGAGTTTTTTATAATAACTTGATATATTTGTCTTCCTTATCTAATAACAGGTCCAATTCAACTTACCTGCTATTGATTTTCTTTTAGATTGTATGAATTTGGCATTCTTAGCAATAACATAGTTTTCACGAGATGTTCATCCTTTTGAGTTTGAAATTCAGTTATTTTTCAAAGTAAAAATCATTTGCTTATGAAACCTCAACAGGGTAACAACAGCAAGAATTAGTGGATGGGTCCTAAATATTTTGCATAATGCATTCAACTCTACATATAGCTTACTTGAGAGATGTCTAAACAGGGGAAGAGGAAGCAAATTATATACCTGAGTTGTCATTATACCCCAACTGGAGCCAGACACAAAAATCCCCTTAATATCCATGGCAGAAGCTCAAGTTTCTTCAAGGATTCACACAGTCATACAAAACTATTCATGTGAAGTTATTTATTTGTGTAAACATGTCTGCTAGATGAGGTTCCAAAGGCTGGAGGGGAGAGGAGATACTGAAGGACCCATTGGACAGACTTGCCTCTGAAAACACATTTTCCACATTTGTTTGTGGAAGATCTCTCAATGTAACTTGCTGGCTAATATTGTAAAACCAGTTGAATCATTAGTTATGTCTGAATCTAATTTTTCTCTGGATGTCTGTGTTTAAGGTCCAACCATATTCAAATACTCATTGGAAGCACAACTGCAAAGAGGGGAAAATCCCTTTGCCTGGTGAGAGAACCAGAAGTAAGAAGCCTTCTAGGGGCAGTCTTATCAGCAAATCTATAGAGACTTATCAGAAGATACACATCCAGAGGTTTTCAAACTGCCTTTTTGAACTTCTCCTTAGGCCTGAAGTTTGATATAATTATGGGACATTTCCAAGGCGGTGGCAGCAGCAGCAGCCACTGTCTAATCTTTTCATAAGATGTAAATCAGTTTCAGTAATTATCATAATAGATGGTTTGCTCATGTTTTCTTGCTGGGAAAAAATACCATGTCTTATAAATTCCTCAGTGCTGTAACATCAAAGCAGCAGGGTAGGCATGCAAATCCAGAGGGGAGGGGAGACTAATTTGATGAGGATGTATATTCGATAGACAGAGATTTCCTTTAAGGGACCATCCTGAATAGTGTATGCCAGACTGAGCCCTGAAATCCTATATACTGGACATGAAAAACATGTAGATCAGAGGTGCTTGCCCTTGAAGAACTGAAGCGATAGCTCATAACCGAATACAATTAGGAAGAGCCAAAATATTTTGAAACAGCACTTTAGGGAATTAGACATAAGACAGAGGGAATCCTACACTGTTAGCAGCACACAGAGGAAAAGGAGGCTGTCTGAAACTGGGCTTCTGAGTGTCAGAAGGGCTCCTTTGGGAATGACAGAGGCACGAGAATACCATGTCTCTCTCCCTTGGGCTTGCCAGTCAGGCCAAAACGGTCCTGGTCTCCCCATCACCAGGGTCCCTCTTGGTTATTTTTGCTCTCTTCAAATTTTAGTCCCCTTGACTGAAACTGAGAGAATCCAAAACAGCTTTAGGGATCAGGGCACACACCCTGCCTTCAGATGGGCAGAGTAACCTTTCCAAAAGAAATAAGTGGCATCACTTTTTTGTTCAGGAAAAAACACCTCTGTGCATTATACTCCAATGAGCAATAGGTTCACATTGTAGAGAAATGGTAGGAACAGAGGAAATGAAATTTAACACAAGAGAGGAAAACAAGTAAACATTACATATTTTTTTCAAGTGAGTCCATGTGCGAGTGATTAACTTTTGCCATCGAGGGAGGATAAAGGGGAAGCCAAGATTCTCTGTAACCATTACAAGAACTGAACACAGCAGCAAATATGGAAAATTTCACCAGTTTGGCAGATGCCATAAAATATTTTTATCTCAAATACCTTATGTTTGTGGTCCTAAAACTGATCCCAGCCTAGCAATTTGTAATCTCAGGAAACATTGCATTAGCACTCATAGAATCTCACTTGTGATCAACTCTCACAAAGCTACACCTCTCAAAGAAAATTTACAGTCTCTGAACTGGGAATGTGCCACAGTGCAATGACAAACACTAGTTCGCCTGCAAAGATAGAGTGTTCCCATTCTCAGCATCCTTGGGACCGAGGGAGACAGGCTGTTGTTGAGCAGCTGAAGAATGCACACTGCTCAAAGCTCAAGAATGTGGAAATGGCAGAGCTTTTTTACAAGGCTATTAAAAATGACATCTTAACAACATCTGCAATTAAAAATGCTCAGAGTTGGAAGAGACCTTCCAAAAAAACACGTGGATCATAGAACTCATTTCATTCTTATGACTTAAAAATCTGACAACATAAGCCTAGAAAAATGAGAGAAGTCCCTCTTCCCTGTCTGTTGCTTAAGCAGCTTCCTCAATTCCAAATTACAGTGAGAAATGATGGTTGTCTTGACCCTAGGGTGTCCTCCAGCAGTCTACTGCTACAGATGTCATTGCAGAAAAAGGGCATTTATTGTTGTATATCACCTCTATATGTCATTAATGTATTTCAAATTCTGCGTATTCAAATATACCTCAAGCTAAAAAATAACACCAAAAATCTTTAAAAAGGAACTGGATAACTCAAGAATTTGGCAAAGTAGCTGCACTTTTCATTTTCATGTTTTCGATTCAGGTCCATTCACCAAAAAGCAGTGGAATTTCCGTGAAATGAGATCTTTTCTCTTCTGATCTGGGTCTGAGCAGAGATGTGGGCTCTTCTTAAGACCTATCACAGTTATTAGCACTATCAAGACACACTTGTAGTGATTTGAGCAAACACAGCCTCAGTGGGCCATAAGGGCACAAAAGCTCAGCTCAAGTCTTCCACATGATGTGAAGGGACCCTTCTGCTACCACAAGTTATGATACACATGCCCTACAGCTGAACAGGCATCTTCCTACTCCAAGGCTGGCAGGATGTCACCCTTGCCAGGACTCAAATTCATGCTGAAACACAATAAACAAAAACAACAACAACCAAAACAAAAAAAAAAAAAAAAAAAAAAAAGGCAAAAAGTAAAGGAAAAGAGACTCCTTGGTGGGCTTCCTGAGAGCTACTTGGCATGTCGGATAAAACAGTATCTATAAAAGGAACATTTGAACTAAAGAAATGTTGGGATAGGGTTAATACCAGTGTGTTAATTATCTGGTAAGGACCTGCTCAGATATACTTTGTCTCTGCATGTGCACACACACAAACACTTCCTTCAGTGCCTTGCTTGAATAATAAGGCACAACAGGGCAATCATTGTTATACCGTAATTGCACTCCTCGGGTGCATGCCAGCCACGAACCCGAAGGACGAGTGCTATCAGCAGCCTGAGAAGCATGATTATGGCCCAACAAGATATGCCCTGTTGTGACTTATTACAATTAGAAAAGCTATCTACAGTGTTGCAAACATTGAGGTGAGGGCGACAAGAAATGTTTTTTAAAAGCCTGTGTTCTGGTAGTGCATATTTAAAATGTTGTACCTGCTGCTAGGACTCCCCATTAGCCAATCATATTGCTCAAGTATCTTTTGAATGACATACTTCATGCCCCATCTCAACTCTACGCTGAAAGATTAGAGGAATTAGTAACATTTTTCAACCCTCTGAGCTCTCAAGAGACCTTCAAAGAAATAAGTCATAGACAGCGACTGAAATTATGTGCTCCTTACCAACACCAAAAAAACCATTGTTGAATATCTGGGGACAATTAACTGCTTTCCTTCCAAACAGATATCTTTTTTTAGCAAACAACTTGTGAGTGTAGTCAACAGACACTAGCTGAAAGTTAAAAATAGGACTTTTACCTCTTGCTCTCATGAATACACATCTACCATTCTTCAGCTTTCAAACAAGGGCCAAATGGCAACGAGGAGACCTACCTATTTTACAGAAAAGTTGTGAAGATTGATTAGCACATATGATGGCCTCTGAGATGTTCAACTGGCAGGTATTACAGGCATGCTAAAGAAAGTATTAGGAAAAGCATAGACGTACAACAAGCTGTGAAATAGCTAAGTGAGATAAAGCGTTCACCCTTATGTGATAGGATTTATTAAAATAAAAACAGTGCCTTTTTTATGTAGGGACCCAGGCAGAAGCTTTTAGGGGATGTTTGTTTAGTAATCCTAAATTAACTAGGGACTATGGCAAGTATGCAGGACTAAAAACAGACGTGTAAGGCTCTTCATCCAAGCAAGAGCAGAATGGGTCCTGCATGTTCAGAAGGCTCTTTCAGCTTGAATATGAAAGATAGACTCAAACAAACAAAGTGATTGTGCACAGGTTTTGATGAAATCTGAGCTCCCTCTAAACCACATTGGAGTAAAAGCTGCCTCAAAACAGTCCTTGTAAGAAAACAGCTAACACAGACATTGCAGCTTCAACCAGTTTGGGGAAAAAATAATAAAAAGAGGAGATTGCATACAATATTAAATTCAGAGAGCTTTACAGACAACATCTGGACATTGGGACAGCTGGAGCAGTGTTATGTAATGCCTGAGAAGGGCAGAATAAAAAAACCATAAGAAATTCCCCAGTTATACCTAGTCATCAGCCAGTCAAAACATGCTGGAGCTAATGTATATTAATCACTGGAAACCTTAGATACCTTAGATAAGTTCAGTAAACATTGTCTATTACAATATTAAAAAAAAAGGGCTTTGAAACAGCACTGTGCTCAGGAGTCTGATCCAGAGCTCACTGAAATATGTTGGAATGTTTCCATTCACCTCAGTTAGTTTTGTACATTGAGCTTTTTCAAGCCCAGGCAGCAGTTCAAAAATAACTTTACAGCATTATCCCAATTGTTTATTTGTATATGAACGGCACCGAAAAAGTAGACATGGCCAAGCAGAAAAGGAACGCTTACAAATATTTTTAAATTGCCATCACCAAAACCACTGACAATATAAAAATTCAACTATTTATGATGTTGTAACACTGGCTTTAATAGGGATGGTGGTGGAGAAACTATGTGTAATATAATCAACACGCTAACAAACCCCAAGGCTCTCCTGAGGATTTTCATATGCAGAATGTTTAAAATATTAAACAAACAATAACAGGGAAAATCAGGATATGATTAAATAATTTTAGCAATCAGTCCTGAAAAGTTCTCTCCAAAATTTGTTCAAACTGTTTTGTTGTCAGCCCAAAACTGCAGAAAACATGATATATATTTAATGTGACCCAACAGGATAAAAATAAAGCTCTGTTCATCCACTGTTGCCTGACTTTGGGTTCATTGAGTCAGGCTGAGTAGATTTGAAATGAATCAAGATGTTTAACATCTGCCTCCTGTTATTAGGATATTCTCTTCCTATTTATAAACAAATGCTTTGTTGGGGTTAGGATGCAGATTCCATGACTCTGTGGTATCTTGTTTCCTTAGCAATCTGAACTTCAGGCCACTAGTAAAAGGTACATTATAAGTCTTCTAAAATTTCTGAAATCTATCAATGCATTTAGGAAAAAATGATTAATTAAGAGACAGTACAGTCTTTTTGCTTGGTCTTACACACCTGACCATGTGACCATATCATGTTAATGCAAAAACAGATTTTTGAATAAAATTAGCTCATGAAAAGTATTTCTCAACGTTTTAGTTAGAAAAAATGACATTATGTTTTGTGTGTGTGGTCGTCACATCTTCTCAAGATTCTTATGCTATTAAGGCTCATAAATCTCTCAGCTACTGACGTATATGCTTGAAAATCCCAACACTTCCATAAACTTAAGTACAAAACATCTCCTTTGTTCTCCTAGTTCTATTTACTCCCTTTCCATGAGAGCTTATATTAATCTCTCCTTCAAACTGCTTCCAGTCACTGAGCTAGTTTGGATTCCTCCTTTCTCCCTTACATTTAGTTCCTTGCTCCATTCTGGACTTTTCCAGTTAATGTATTTTCTCCACCTTTACTGACATTCTGGTTTGTGTCTCTGTTCTCTCTCACTCACCCTAATATAATACTTTCCACTCTGCTCTTCCTGACTGCATGCCTTTTGCCTCTCCCTGTTACCCTGCATTTTGCAGAAAAATAATTTTCCCTAGCATGCCCCTTCCCCCCTCCCCCCATGTAAAAAAACCGCAAAACTAGCACTGCTTCCCACCTTTGAAACTTTCTGCCAGAACAGACTTCTTCCCATTCCATCTCTGCTCTGTGTACTGTCTCCATCTTAACCTGCTTCATTCAATACTTAACAATACCTGAATGTCTTTGATTAACATAGCCTTAGAGTTCAAATTTATAGTTTTTCTGTTTGTGTTCAGAGTTTGTTCATGGCCAAAACCCTTAAAATACATGACTTCACAGCATAATACTGCGCAACACGTGGGTAAGAATTTATATGGATACACTCACATCCAACTTCACTACAAACAATCAGGATCTTAGAAAAGAAGGATTTTAAAAAGAGGAATATTTTTTCGAGAGCAGAATTTTATGAGATCACCTATTCGAACCAGAAGGAATACTAGTAAAGCAGGAACCGGAAATATCTATACCAACCGTGGCACTACCTAACCTGTTCCTAAAACATGTAATTCCACTATTTCTATCCCAGACACCAGTGCTGACACCCCCTATCAAGTTGCAAACAAACTGTCCTTGCCTCAGCATCAGCCTGTCACTTCTTGCTTTATCCAAAGAGGGCACAGAGAGATATCTATTCTCCTTCTTTTCTAGCGCAACTTTCAACGTACTTGAAGGCTGTGATCATCTTTCCCTCTAAGCCTTCTCTTTAGACTAAACAAACCCAAATCTTTCAGTCTTTCCTCAGGAGGTCATGCTTTCTAGGCTTCTGAATATTCATGATTTTTCTTCCTTGGGCTATCACTAATTGGTCTCCTTCCTCCTTAAAGCTGAAACTAAAGCCAACTGGGCAATGAAAAGAAATAATTTCAGAGCTGATTTACTCTTTTACAGTAAATGAAAGATACTCCCTCAAACAAACTGCATCCTGCACACTATTGCTTGGTTTTAGTACTACTTGATATAAAGCTACAGTGAGCACCTTAATACCAAAGGTAACATTACTAAACATGATAATGCAGATACAGTAGCAAAACAATAATTCTTAGTCAATACTTTTTTTTTCCCTCTTTACTTCCTCCTTCCCCCTCTTACACTTAAAAAAAAAAATGTATTTATTACCTTAAGTTATCCACCATTTAAATTTCATACACAAAGAGATTTTGGCTTACAAATTGAATGGGTGTGGTTCTATATGTTTCATTTATAAAGCTAAATTGGATTTAATTTCCTGATTTTGTGTATAAACTATCTGGTATATGCTTGAATTTCTGATTCAAGGAATAATCACAGAGCTTATTTCTTAGCCAATGTAAGAAATGTTACTGCAAATGTTGTATATATACAAGGAGTATATCCTGATGATAATTTAATTGACTCAAGCAATGGAAAACTTGCAAATCTGGTGTTGATTATCTCAGGTCCTAAGCAGGAAAAATATATAACACATTCGACTTAATACATGGCTATAAACATGATTAATGTGTTTTCAGGATGTCCTACACGAACATTATTTTCCGAAGATGACATTTTAATGATATTCAACATGCAGAATGTGGCATGTGTTGAAAATCTGTCATGTCCTTTTAAATATCTTGATGTATGCACATACATGCATACAATCCCCATAGCATGTATTCCTTCATTGAATTAATTCACATACCTAGAAGGACCATGTCCGTACCTATTTTCACAGGCAGGGAGTTCAGTTAATGCAGTTCCCTAAGTTTGGTTAATCACTCCAAGTGTCTTCAGCTTAGATACTAAATAATCCTCTGTGTGTAGCCCATGCTTCTCGCGATAATGCCTCTCAAAATGTTTTGACTTGACCCTCCTCATCACAAAACAAGGCACATGTTGGCTGCATGGTTCCCTCAAGGCTACTGCACTATGGTGCTGGCCTGAACTAAATTTACACTAGGTTTCAAATATAGTCTTTGGGCCACTTTTCTCTCTTTCTCCATGTTATTTAACATTATTCGTGCTCTACTCAGCACATCCTCGAAAGGATCTGGCTCCTTTGTTTAATCAGGACGGTCAAAACCAAGGGCTAAAAACTAAGTTATCTCTTGGACACAAACACAGATCCTCTGATCTGCCTTTGGCTGAGGCTAACTTCACCTGCCCTGCATCTGTATTGGAGGCACAAGCCCAGCAAGATCTCTCCTGCTGGCATCCTTGGTGCCCCACATCTCTATTTCCATCACCCACAGGTGTTGGAATGCACACAGTGGTTAAGTGTCTGCCTGGTGGACAGCAGTACAGAAGCAGCAGAAGTTCTCGACTGCTTTACGTACCAAAGGAAAAAGAGCTGTTGAACGCCATTTAACCCATGCCTACTCTCATCTACCTATTCCAGACTTGGAATTTTGACTCCCTTGGCAACAGTGATGAAGCTATGATGCAAATGCAGAAATACGAAGCGGTACGGCAACACAAGGACTATTGTCTCTCTTAGCAACATCACGCTACTACACCATTTGGTCCAGCATGGCTGTCTCCTCGTCAAAGGTGGAGTCAGACTCTGACCAAGCCAGGAATGGGTTTAGTTCACAGAAATCATGCTCGATACTCAGAGCTGCTTGTTTTTTTTGCAAGCCAGTGACCTCATATGGCCAGTACCTCAGGAGACCATGTGTCATCATCAGATTGCTGTGCTGGCACAAAAAGTTAAAACCACCCGACTGCCCCCCGCTGCTCTGACCTCAGAGGAAACAAACCCAAACGGGGCTTGGAGGCAACGAATAACTGAGTTCTCCTGCTGGCTGGCTGAGTGGGTGGTTTTTGGCACTCTCAGCCCATTCCTAAAAGCCATATCTCCTCCTGAAGGGTGGGAAGGATCCCTGTCCCGGGAAATAACTCAGGGAGTGAAGCCTGCGCGTGGGGGTGTTTCCTGCCTTGGAAAGATAGTAAAGGGAAGCTGCTTCAGACCAGTGGCTGGAGGGGTGCGCTGGTGTTTGTGCCAGATGGAGCCAGCCACCGGCTAGTTTAACTCCACAGTAAGATTTACATCACTGAGCCCATTTCTCAATGCAGTAGAAACAGGAATGAGAGCTTCAGTTTACTAGGAAAGGGCCTGGTTCAGCCAGTGGCGTAAACCATTTGATCTCTTTGTTGTCAAACTTTACCTGCTCAGGAACTCGATTATCACCTAACCAAACACCATCTGATTCTCTTATTACTTGGATAATGAAGGAGAGCATTTTTCTCCTAAGAAATGTTTAAACCGTTTTGATACATGAATAATCTTTTACGAAACACTTCAAGCTTTTTTATGACACAGAAATATAAAAAGCAGGTGGGAAAGTAGAGTATAACCTGCCAAAAGCCACTGATATCTGGGTGTGTAAAGTAAAATCTCTATAGGAAGACAAAAATAGATAAAAAATCATGCATGTATTGCAAAAATGTATCACAAATGCATAACTGTACTGTAATAATATTCACTATTATAGTAATAATGCTGTCCATTTCTCACCCCAAGTGGGCCTAAACTGCACAACCCAGATTTTGTGGAGAGTAGATGGGGATGAAAGGGATATCATCCACCAAGAAATACAGAAGGGTCCTATGCCATTGAAGGGCCAAGATCAAGGAAAACCTACAAGAGCATTTACAGAGCTCATGTTCTAGAGCAAATAGAAAAATACCTCAAAACACCTGAGAAACAGGGAATGGTTTAACACTGGGAGAGGTTTCCTAGAGAAATTGTGGATACTCAAGTCTTGGAGATACTCAAAAACAAAACCAGGCACAGCCACGAACCACTTGCTCTAGATGACCCTGCTTTGAGCAGAGGGATTGGTCTAGGAAATCTCCAGAGGCACCTTCTGACCTTTGTGATTCTGTGAAAGACACATCAAAGAAAACTGGACTTGTGTGCAATTTTAAGGACAATTGTGGGGAGGTAAGTGGAAATGCAAGCCATGCAGAGCTTAGCAAAGGAAGTGAAGGATCTCCTTTGTTTCTGCTGTGAGGTGCTCGGAAGGATAAAAAGGTGAAGGAAGCCTGGCCCAGCACAACCACTGGCTCAGCAGAGGTGGCAAATAAAGGTGTGGGTTAGGACAGTCCACAAAAAGGTGTCCCCAGTGCATCCAAGTTAACTTAGTGAGGCTGGAAATGGCTGACTGGGGGGCTGTTGCAGCCCAGTACTGGCTGTCAGGAAGAAATTCCTTCTGGCAGAAAGAAAGAAGCAGTTTTCCTGCAAGGAATGAGCAGCTGAGAGAAATTTTGCAGCTCTGGTTGAACCTCAATTGTTGCCAAGCTGCTCCACCCCATCAGCCCAGTCCTGCCTCCCCCCTCCCCACTTTCTCCTGTATTTCAGCCACCTGGAGCTGCAGCCCTTCCCTTGGGGTCCCCTTAGCCTTGGAAACAGCATGGTATTTGGCTTGGAGAGGGCAGTTTTACTATCAGACTCATTACCAAGGAGGATGTTCACTCCCTGACTGGTGAAAGTCATAACAGGCAGCAGTATGTGCTCTGTGCTGGGGTTCCCACAGGACCCCAGCACACATCAGTCAGTCCCACTCCCTCCTATGACCCACTTCTCCGTCATGTGCGTCCCATTCCCTCCCACCCCAGCATAGCCGTGCTGCACAGACAGCTGCCAGTTACTACTCAGTAGTTGCTCGAATCCCACTAAATGCTTGTCAAAGTGCCCAGAGAGCTGAAAGTGAGCTCTTTAAATTACATTTGTTGAAAGATCCCTGGTGCCTGTTCCTGCTTTTCGTTTTCAGCAACTCTCTGAAATCATAGTTTGTTTTACAGTGACGTTTTGTTTTTCTTTTCCTGCATCCAACCTATAAGTCATGGATGATGCGTATTAAACACATTAAATGGGTTTCAGCGGGGCTGCACACCATATGTGCATAAGGCTGAAATCTGGGACAACGGCATTTTTGTGTTTACTTTCCATACTGGGAAACTGTATGGTGTGATGCTCCCTTATGCACAGCTCTGGATAGACATTTGGCCCCATTTGAAACCTAAGAAAGAGTTTGGAGGGAGGGAGGAGGTAAAACCACTAAGGACATCACCCAGGACCAGGAGAAAGAGCCAGAGTCTACTTGACAGCTTAAAGCAGAGCCTGGAAATCAGGACAGCTTGGATTGTTGCCTGACCACAGCTGACAACAGACAAGTCCCTTCACTTTCTATGCTTCTGTTTCCTCATCTGTGAAATTAGGAGAGTCAACAAATTTGGTTCCCCTTTCTCAGGGAAGGTATATAGAGAAACTGTTTTGAGCTCCATACACAGAACCAGAACTTTGTATACAAGGAGCTGTCATATACTTTAAAAATAGTTTTTAATGAGAAGAAGAATAGCCCTCTCAATTTAAGAAAAACTGAAATTTTTATTCTTATTACACATTTATGACCATACGCCAGGTTATATGATTTTTTTTTTAAATCCTGTGCCTTTCCAATTTTGCTATTAATATGTCATAAGAAAATCACGGATGGTGTCCAAATTCCAATTCATGGAAATGTAATTAATATCTCCTTTAAAATTAAAAAGGAGGAGCAATGTGGGGAAGTCTTGGAAGCCCTGGTGGGTAGTAATAGTTGGACTCATCACTCCTGTCCCAGTGACTCATTCTGGGAATGAATAGTGCCTCTGTCTTCTTCAGTCTCTAACAAGACTTAGCATCAGCTGGGATGTGTGAACAAATAATGTTAAGGAATCTGAGACTTTCTACAACATCTGTCTCTAAGCTGTGTCAGGGCCTGATTCTGTCAGAGGCGGGTGGGAGTTGGCAAGGCTACACATCGGGCTTTTTGGTTTTAATACCAGTGGTGTGGAATTTTGGTTACAAGTCATCCCTCTCAGATCATGTTTCTGAAGATGTAAAGAAGAAAACAAGGTTCAGAAAACAGCAGCCTGCCAAAAGAAAGAGTATTTTGAGAAGATTTTTCTGACTCTGTCCAGATTATGTGTAAATTTAAGTTACTAAGAGAAAATAAGAACCATTTGTTTAAAGTTCAAATCCTGTCTGGCCTTTACTAGGCTAGGTTTCAAACATTCTGTTTTGCCTAATCTCCGCATCTTAATCCATCACCTTGATGCAACTTCCCCATGAGAGATCTCCACAGCCCTATCCAAGCAGTTGGACTTGGGAACAAAAACATCAGTGCTGGAGATCTCTCCTGGCAAGTTTTGTGTGTTGTCGAGTGTTTGAGCACAAGAAGAGTATGAAATACCTCTTAAGGTGTGTGGTTTCAAGTGTCTCAGGCTGAGTAGGTGTCAGAAAACTGAGTTCAAACCAAACCCTTTTCTCAGACTTTTATCTTCAAGGGAAACCCACAGGTTTGGGTTCCATGAGTTTGGGCCATGGATTCCAAAAATCTGATAATGCCTTAACTCACCCTTGCAATTTGGCTGTCATGGTTCTACAACAGTTCAAATTTACAGCAGTCTCACCTCAACTGTGTTGAGACAGAAATCCCAAATTCAGGAGTACATGGAACAGGCTAGAAACAAGTATTGAATATTAATTTAAAAAAATCCAAATTTTCAACCATCTTTCTTCTGGATATTGTTAGTCGTTTCCAAATCTGAATTGCATAAAAACAATCCAGAATTTATATGTAGGTACTAAACCGATTCTGCTGATTGGGAAAACTTGAGGATCCTATAATAAAAGTGTAATGAAAGCAATGTGGTTTCCTGACATTTCCAGTGTACTATAATTCATTCTATGTAATTTATAAGCCATCAACTTATTTTTTAAAGTTCTGAAAGCTCATGGATATATTCCCTGTGAAACTTACCTCAACATATCTTTGTTTTTTTGATGGGGAGCTTTAAAATGTTAGCCAAACTGTAGGCACTAAAGGAAAATCCATGTTTCTAATAATCCCTACTCCTGCTTTCTGGGGAAAGCCTTGCCTTCCCCCCCCTTTTTTTTTTTTGACCAGCAGCCCAAATGCACACACTGTTCTGCCTATAGATCTCCTGTATGGACCTTCAGGGAGGAAGCAGACATACCACCCCCCCCCCCAACAAGTTACATTGAGCAACACATATTCTTTTTTTGCCAACAGCTTTTAAGACAACTTTAGCTGGGCACCCACAATGCAGACACACTCAGAAAGATAAGTTGTCTCTCTTCTGGTGATGCTCATGATGACAAGAAGAATGCCCAGCCAGTCAGAGAAGCAGACTATATGAAACTATTGACAAATCAACTGCCACCCATCAGACAAGGTCAGAATCAAAAGGGTAATGACTTAGTACTGCAGCCATTGTCAGTCACCTCCCAGGTAAAGAGATGAATGTACTCATCAATCTGTTTGCCATTACTAATAATTATTTTTTTCTGAATATATATGCGTCCTTTCATTTCACAAATACAAAATCAAGCCTATGTCACTCAACAAAACCATTGCTGCAAGTATTTTGCCAAGTTAGATGGTAGCCTTGTAGGAACACTGAAAATTTTACAGGCTATGGAGACTTAGGAAGATGAACTGTTGCATCCTCTAATAATCAAACTATTGTAATGATGAGAAGACATGATGATAAATCAGTGGTTTCCACTACCAATTACCATGCTGAGGGGAAAACCAAAATGTGCAAGGGAGGATGCAGTCCAGTATGAGCTCAGGGAGTTGAGCAGCCAGACATTTTGTAAACTCTCAAAGCCCACACCTGTGCTGATGGGTGGGGAGTACCTGCTGCTTCCCTCCATGCCCAGGCTCTTCTTTATCCCTCCCATGATAAACACTGTATTGGTTCACCTCATGGTGAACTGCTTTGCCAATGTGGAGTGGCTGGTGGTGCTATAAACACATGTGCATCACTCAGTGAAATATCCCTCATCCATCGAGCAGCAACAGAGAGGAGAAAGCCTTTAGATCACCCTTGAGCACCCTCATCTCATGCCATCAACCCACAGATGTGGCTGATGAACTTACCTACTCCATAGGCCTGCTGAAATGCTGTTCAGGGACTTTTCATTGACTTATAGGATGCTGAGCTCCTGAATCCTACTGACCATTGCTGATGATCACTGAGTGATTGCTGA
Source organism: Neopelma chrysocephalum (assembly GCF_003984885.1). Lineage (NCBI taxonomy): Eukaryota > Metazoa > Chordata > Aves > Passeriformes > Pipridae > Neopelma > Neopelma chrysocephalum. The sequence continues at coordinate 20,786,697 of NW_020897695.1, read as the reverse complement.
GATGGATGAGATTTTCCTGAAAGACCTGACTCCTGAATTCATCTGGTTACACGTGGATCTCAGTTTTCATTTTAAAAGGAAAAATTTCTAGCCCTGGTAGGTGCAGAAAAGTCCTCAAAATGTGGCATCTAAGGACTCCAAACACAGTAGGCAATGCAAAGAAATGAAATTACATCCTTTTTAAAAAAATCTTAATATTTTAAAATCAGTCTTACAGTTAATTTTTTTAATTCCTGACATTATACGCTCCCTGACCTCAGAAAAGGCTTGTAATACTGACAAGTGATTTCATTAAGATATAGCAGCCATTGTGCTGCAGCAGTCACCTCTAAAATCTTTTCAATTGCCCAAGGTAACTAAATAATGATACTTCATTATTCACAGGTTGCTTAAGCGTTCTCTATATTAAGTGCAGGGAAGCTTAGATAACATCTAATTGCAAAGTGAAGCACTGGAAAGTTTCTGAGGGTGGCAACTGCATACCTATTTGACATTTATTTATTTAGAAGTGCTTAAGACATGCCTTTCACTTATCCTAGGCAGACACAGAGCCTTGAAATCAAAACTCATGCAATACCACTTGGCCCAGTGCCTATACTTGGAAGAATTTTTTCATCACACCCAAACTAAGAAACTCCTTTCCTAGTTTCTATCGCTTAATCATCCTTCTTCTGCAGACACCACCCAGAGTAAAAAACTGGGGTAAGTGGAGAAATCCTTGCTTAACTAAAAGACAGCAGATGAATCTTGTAAACGTATTACCAAAATAACATGAAAAATAAAAATTAATACCCTGAGTTTTGGCTGCCATGATTAATTTCAGAGCTAATTGTTCTCCAGTTGTACAAAACTCTGAATGTGGGGATTCTTGACTGAAACACTGGCACAACTGTAGCAATGGCAACTTTATGAGCAAGGCAATGGGGTAGTTCATGACTTAGTGCTAAGAATCTTTGGCAAAACTCTGTGGCCACAAGGCATAGTTTCAGAATTAACACTTACAGGACAGGAAATCATGTTATGGTCATTGAGCTGGGAAGAGCCACTAAATACAAGAGCCACTAATGGAATCAGTGATTGTTGTGCCTTCTACCACACACTTCATGCTGAGCTGTATTTTTTCAGTGGTTAATATGCTAATACAGGCAAGACCATACACACAACTTTCTCTATCATCCCAACCCTATTACACAAATAGGTTTGAGGCCTCTTTCAAAAGACTCTCCAACAATGCCTTTTAAAAACATCTTCCCTTCCCCCAACCCCAGAGTAGCATATATCAAAAGAAGCTTTTCAATACTGCAACCTTAACCCTCCCTCTCAAAAACAGGCACTTCGTGTTTCAGATAAGCTGGACCATATTTGGCATTGCTCCAGCCCTACTTGGAATAGCACATTTAGCATAGTTTGTTAAGTGTAGAAATCTTTACCATTGCTCATTCTCAGTAAGGCACCTTTCCAAGGGAAGGGAGTTTGCTCTGGTCCCTGCCTGATTAGAAGGAGCCAGGGAGCGCTGTATTCGGCAGCGTACAAAGAAAAGCTTTTCACTCCAGGCAGGCGCATGCACATGATTCCAATATCTTCACTCTGAATTTGGAAGCTATAGCTGCTACTTTAGACCACAGCAACTGAAAATACCCCAGAGGGAGAGCAAGCAAGAGGTTCAGATCCTATACATACAGTTTTGACAACAGTGTGGTTTGGAGCTCTGCTGCAACCAGCAGCCACCAGTGCAGCACATCCTATGGTGCCAAGAGAGCACTCTGGGGCAAGTGGACACATAACGAGTAAAAATAAAACGAAAACAGTCTAGTTCTCATCAAGAGGAGAAGAGGCCATGGCAGAGGGCTGTTCTTATCAAATGATTCACTCTGGACAGGAAAGCTATACTTGTGCGTAAAGGCAGCAGTACAGGAGATTTACACAAATGCCTCCATAACACCAGAGGAAATGTAGCTAGTGACAGAATCAGGCCCTTAACAAGTAAGGACAAATAACGGTAGCACCAGAGCATCCTTTCCTACTTACCACCTCTCCTGCTTCTCCAGACCTTACTGAATCCTGAGGAGCCTCTCTGCTCTGCTTATTTGGTGTTTTTGCTGAAACAGTCAGTGACATCACAGGGAAAGATGAGCCTACATCATCAGGATGTGTTGGGGCACGCCCAGAGTGGGCTTCTTTGGCCTGATACTCCATGAAAGGCTATATATACTGATAGTCCTTCAAAACAGTTGAGCATTTTATTAATATCCAAGAGTGTATGGCTTTAATAAATTCTGCTTTGGAGTGCTTTTTGGTGTGCTGTGGGTCTGAGAATTCTCTGTGGTTTGTGGTCACTTGTTTTTCTAATATTTTGGTCAGTGTCCAATCTCAGTAGTGTAGCTGGATATACCCATGTAATTACTGCTAGAATTGAATTTTCCACGCAGCACAACTTTACAGCTCTCTGGTGTTCCCTGACACATGAAGAGAGGTTACTGCCAGTTTGACCAACTTTTACGTATTCATGCTTTCAAGTGAAGGGCAGAATAACATTAACTGTTCTCTTCAAAGTCCTGTAAAAGTGCCTTAGGATGGTTTAGTCTTCCCAACAGGAAGTGAATTTCACCATCTCCTCTTTTGTGACAGCAAATGTTTCCTGAGGTGTGGTGGAGCTCAGAGGGAAAGTTGGTATTTGAGAATTTACAATCCCATCACTCATTTTAAAGGACTTAACCACAATTCATCTACCACCAAAGGAAGGCTTTCCTCCAAAAGATGCTGGGTAGAGAGGTGGTAGGTGGGGCTGCGGTGGTCAGGGTTGCACTTAGGGGCCCCATCACCCCTATGGTACATCACCACCACCCAGCAATGCAGCAATCACAGAGTCCCAGGGCAGGATAGAAGAGAGCATCTTCCCATGTGCCACTGCCATATCTGGCCCAAGGGCAGCCTGAAGACATCTGAGAGGAAGTCCTCGAGGAGCTGCTGGAATTACTTGGGCTGAGGGAGAAAGAACTGGCCCTGGATGAGGCTGCTAGATGTTCTCTGCTGCAAGGCCAGCTCTCAGTGGGGCCATGTTCAAAGTTCATCTGATGGATGTAAATCTTACTTCAGCCTCCAGGGAACAGATGCAAGCCCCTCAGGAGATGAGAAGAATCATCAACCGCTGGAGGTACCCTAGGTTGTCAGGCCTTTTCAGCTGGATAACAATGGCCAGACCAAGGGAATGCATTCCGAAGGAGCACTGCAGAACTTGTTGTCTTCATCCCCCTGCAGAGCCAAGGGCAGCAGCCAAAAGAAATGGGGTGCAGAGATGTTGCCAAGGGTCCCACTGCTTTGGAGCACCCATTAGTGCTCTGCCAGGTACAGGAAGGATTCTTACCCCCAAGGTAGATCAGGCCAGGGGCATTTGGTCACTCTCAAAAGCCCCTGAGATGGCTCCAGGTAGGGCAGATTAGGGCTTGGGCGTCTCCTGGGAGGTGTGACCACAATGTGGGAGGAGGAGCCATGTCTTGCTCACATGCTCAGGGAATAGACAATCGCCAGCACTGGAGTCAGAAAGGAATTTCCCCACTGGGGCAGATTGGCACTGGTCCCCAGAGTTTTTTTACCTTCCTCTGCAGCATGACCACTGGTCAGGGCTTCTCCAGTTCTTTCGGGGTGGGTTGCTTTGCTGCCTGCTGCTCATGCACCACAAAGATGGCCTTTTGTGCCCTGAAGCTGAGGGAAAGAAGATGTTTTTCCCTGCAGGAGGGACTAGCAAGTGTCTCTAGGTTTTTTTTGTTTTCCTCTGCAGCGTTTAGCATAGGCTCCTGCCAGGACTCCTTTGGGTTATTTTGGCCAGGTGCCAGCTGCTCATGCTGCACAAAGGTGGCCCTTGTGCTTGTCATCTGCAGGGAGGAAGATTTCAAGACTCCCAGAGTGGCTCCAAGGGTGGATTCCAGGGATTGTTTCTTGTCCTCTGTGGCAGAAAGCACAGCCCCTAGTCAGGGCTCCTCTGGTCCCTTGTGGTCATCAGTCATTTCATCACATCAACATTCACAGGTGGTTCCAGGTGGATGTATAAAAAGCAAACGCTTCAGTCCTTCTTGGCAGCAATCTTCCAGGTGTGTAGGGCCTCTAAAGAGGAGTTTTTCAGTGTCAGATGCCCACGTCTCCAACCACCTCCTTACCCATGTCAGCATTACCAGCATCAACCTTCCTCTTCCTCATGACTGCAGAATGCACTTAAAAAGTCATCAGCAACCTTTATTCACACTCCTGCAGAGTAAAGCATATCCCCACAGATGGCAGTGACATGAACTGCATTGCACTGACCCACCAGTGTTTGGTCTCTTATAGCTTTTTCAGTGTCTGGACTGGTTTGGCGTTTTCTCCCATGAAACTTCCCAAGTGGAAGCTCAGTTAATGCCAGACATGGATATTTTGTTCCCCAGGACGCAGACATCAGTTTTGAAAGGGACTGGACTGGCACCACCAGCTTCATGTTCAGAGCCCACCCACACACCCCATCTGTGGCTCACACAGCTAATGGAGATTGGATCAGCTGGTTGTGACTACAAGGAGCTGGACTCCAGCAGGCTACTGATGGGTGGAAGCCCCCTTAGCACATCTCTCAGGCTCCACCCTTCATGCTTTCCTGTCATCAAATGTAGGAAATAGGGAAGCTTGTAATCAAGTCTTTTGAATTTAGATTGCAGAAAAGCATCGTTCACGAAATGTAGGTTTCCTTATTCACATCATATTCTGGATTTCACGGCACTCATGAGGCAGAAGAAGCTCTATCTCATGGTATAGTTCTACAGCCCCCATCTTCCCCACCACCTGACACTCTGACAGGAGACATCCCTTACACGCTCCTTGCATGAACAACTGCAGGGTAGAAATAGGTAACACATCATCAGGTGGAGTGACACAAGATTCTGCTCAAGTTTGGAAACTTTGGTGTAGGCAAATGTTCCTGGAGGCCTGAATAGATCACAGGGTGACTATGAGCCATGAATGGGATTGAGGCAAAAGCATTCTTGTGTGTCAGGCAAGAAAGGCAAGAATTGTGCAAAGCCCTGGTGAGTACTAACCTGTATCAGTATGGACATTTCTCATTCCTTGGGTTCGAAAAACACAAATTTCATCAGGAATGAAGACAAACAATGCCTAAGCAGGTTATTAAGGGCACAGAGCGCCTACAGAAGAGGTAGATAACTGAAAGGACAAGACAAAGTCTGAGAGGGCTGCCATCAATTTCAAGAAAGATATCAAGGATGAAAAGGCTACTGAAGTGCAAGGAAAAATATTGTAAAGAACACAAAACCATTCAGGACTTTTTTCCAAGAGCCACCTCACCATAAATGGTGTCGTAGCAAATGTCACTTGATGCACTGTTGAGGAATAGTGAGGAAATCCTGCATGCTCTCTACATCTCTGCAAAGATCACACAGAGTAAATCAAACCACTTTCTTTCACCTCTGACACCACTACAATGAAATGAATGTATATGGTATCAATACGGTTATTTACATGGTCTGTACATACGAATTTTGGCACAAATGTACCTTCCTTACTCTTTCAGTACTCAAAATACCAAATACTAAAGGAACAAGATATTTGCTAGGTTTTAAGATAAGATCTGAATGTCTTGCCATAAAGTGAGGTAGACAAATAACTCTCAGAAATCTTAAAGTCATAAATGAGCTGAGAAAGTTTCACCCCAGAGCTGAAGTGGGTTATGGTGGGTTGACCTTGGCTGGGTGTCAGATGCCCACCAAGCCACCCTATCACTCCCCTTTCTCAGCAGAACAGGGGAAGAAAATACAATTAAAGGCTCATGGGTTGAGATAAGGACATGGAGATCACTCAGCACTTGTGTTCTCTGTTTTACCAGTCCGTTTCTAAAAAACCCCAACAAAGTGCATCTCTTTATAGCAACAGAGGCCCTTTCAATCTGCTTGTAACTGCTTTAATCAACAGAACTTCACACCCAAATATGGCAAATGATAAAGGAGATCCACATTACTTCTGCCAAAACTGTCATATCCCTTCACTTTTTTTGTGGCTGAAACAGCTTCAACCCCTGTACAAGCCTGTCCACCTGTGAACAGCTCCTCTAGAATGCTAAATCAACAAACTATTTGTGAGAATAAAAGCTGAGTTCAGTTCTGTTAGATGCTCTCAGTCCAAGAGGTTTTAGCTGTTTTATTAAAACATTGGCTTTAGTTATTTGGGCTGGATTTTTTAAATGCCCACAGACTCCTAAGGACTGCATTCCAACACATTAAAGTATATTATATTATTGCAATATTTGTAGTAGCACTTATTATAACTGTGTTCAGGGAGTTGGGATCATAAATCCTCCTGGTCTGCATCCATACCCAGGCTGGAGTATGTTCATGTTTGATAGATGGGCTGTAAAATGAGGGCACATTCTCACATGTGAAGTGTGAATAATTTCTCCATTTATTTATTGCAGTTGATGCTATGTGGGGCCTGGGACAAACCTTGTGTTCCAGACAGAACTGACAGAAGGGGAAATGACGGTGAAAAAAAGTGTGTTGTCAGAGCTCCTGAATAAACACCAATTAAAACTTCCAATTTATTTTCTTGGACTTTGAATCAAGCAAACAGTTCTAAAAACCATTCCTGATCCATGTGTGTTCACTTACTGAAGCTGCTACACTATTTCAACACCAAAAGCTTCCCAGTGCTGGACTCCATTCTGCGGATGTGAAAAGATGCATAAAAAAGTGCTTAGTCAAACCCAACCAACATGGACAGAAAATAGAAGCAGGGAGATATGGAAAAGATTAGGCTTGAACAAATGTGCAAAATATACTATGCTCTCTGTGCTAGAAATTTGTACTCTGAAGCTACTTAATACAGCCAGAAAACTATACAAGCGATGGCTAGATGGAGTTTTAATCTCAAACTATTGCCCCTTCTGTAAGGCTGGGCTTTCATTCTTACACAAGGGCCTCTTCAAGGACCGTGGTTGGTTCATCCCTCTGAAGTTAATTAAAACAACATCTTTCATAAACATTAAAATCCTTCACTGTCTTACAAAGTAAAGGAAGACAAACAAGGCTATAATGTGAGACGATGATACATTAATCACATCTCAATCAGGAAGGCACTTGAGGGAGATCTCACTATGTGCAAGTTGCTTGCAAACGTTGTTCAACCTTACCAAAATCAAGCGCATTGTATTTTGGCTCTAGTGTGCAAGCACAGAGAAGTGAGTAGGATGAGACAATACTCTTTATCAAAGCAAATCACAGTAAGAGAGAATTTTACCTCCTTCAAAATAAAATAGGGAAAACACACCACAATTTAAGAATGCTCCACACCTTTCAGAGATGAAGGTGCAGTAAGCAATAGCCAAATATTTGAATGTTACAGCTCTTCTGTCAAATTTCAAGGGTCAGACTTTAAACGGGGTGTCACAAGAATACGTGGCAGGAAAGGTGCATGAAACATAGAGGGGAGCCGATGCCTTTGGAGCACATGATGACAAGGAAGGTAGTGTAGGTAAGAGAGGATGGCTTTCAGTTTGAACCTACACTTTCTTCATTCCACTTGAAAATCACTAGGGCTGTGTATGTTTCTCTCTTATTTCCTCCTTAAAGCTCACTTTAAATAAATCGTATATTTGCAAACATCCTATAGACTTTATTTAGTATTAAATACATAGACAATGATAGCACTGCCAAAAAATCTGGACACGAAGGACATGTAAGTATCCCCACATTCCAGCCTTGGGTTTAAAGGTACAGGAAAGGCCATGCATCTAGTTGCACAATGCTCTTCTCTCACACATGCTCATACTCAGCCTGTTAACAATTACAAGGACCAGTGGCAGAGAGGACTATTATTTGCAGTGGTGTCACTGAGACTTCGAGATCCCAGCCAAAGTATTAGGACCAGTTGCAACGCAGGCTGAAAATGGCTCTACGCTCAGGTGGAGGCCGGGGACTAGTGGTGTCCCTCAAGGCTCTGTATTGGGACTGGTGCTCTTCAATGACAAAAGGACATAACCTCAAGCTACGACAGGAGAGGTTCAGGTTGGACATCAGGAAGAATTTCTTCACAGAAAGGGTTGTCAAGAATTGGAATGGGCTGCCCGGGGAGGTAGTGTAATCACCATTCCCAGTGGTGTTCAAGAAATGACTGCACTTGGCCCTTAATGCTATGGTCTAGTTGACAAGGTGAAGATCGGTCAAAGGTTGGACTCAATGATCTTGGAGATCCTTTCCAACCTAAGAGATTCTGTGATTCTGTAATATCTTTATCAGTGACACAGACAGTGAGATCAAGTGCACCGTCAGCAGATTTGCAGATGACATGAAGCTGAGCAGTGCAGTTTGCACAACAGGACAGGATGCCAACTAGGGGGACCTGGACAAGCTTGAGAAATGGGCCAATAAGAACCTCACGAAGCTCAACAAGCCCCCAAGTCCAAGAGCTCCACCTGCATCAGAGAAATCCCAGACATGAGTCCAGACTGGTAGAAGAACTCCGTGAGAATAGCCCTGGAGAGGACTTGGGGGCGCCGGTGAATGAAAAGCTGAGCATGAGCCAACAGTGTATGTGGAGAGTGGCAGTAAAAACCAAAGTGGTTTTATAGAGTCATGAAACAAAACCAGTAGCAAGACATGGGGAAAAAAAGCAACCTAGGATCCCCTTCACTTCTCTATCTGCACATCACTGCTGATGTGCCCTCAGAAGGTGGTGTGACAGGACAAGCTATATCTCTGCTAAATGGGCATATCTGCCTTGTATTCTACTGAACATATATCCAAACGTAACAGAAACATAAATGTATTTAATTATGTACCCTAGAACAAATCTGCCTAGAAAAGTTGCTTGACACTCCATTGAAGGACTGCAAATAAGAACCTGTTGAGACAGCAGTTTGTAGCTATCAGCTTTGAATGATTACACTCCTGAATCCTGTAGGGAAATGGTTTTCCACAGGTGCAATGCCAGTATGAATAGGTCAACACTTGTGAAAGAGGTGCTTGGCAGAGACTACTTCAGCATGTGTTGCTGCTTTCAGTATTCCCAAGCAGGGGGGATAAGCAGGAGATAGAAGAGCAAGATAGTCCCATTGGCTTCATAAACTTCAGACGCATTGAGGAGAAAGGTGGAACTAGGAGCTTTCTGGATCCATAAGCATTCCATGGGCACTTCAGTATACTAAGAGTATAGTGGTTGTGGTTAAGAGTATATTTGGCTGTGGCAGCACTCCTGCAATAAGTGTGTCTCTCATTTAGCATGGCACCATGAAGCAAGGAGTTCTGTAGACTAATAACCTCAGATGGCCCCTGAGAGTTGTGGCTGCAATGCTCAGGAGCTCTGACACTGGTCAGTGGACACTAAAAGCCTGGAGAAGCTCTTTTGCCTTAGCCTGATGAGCCGTACAGAGTCGAAGCTAGAAATAGTCTCTTTGCAGTCCCATGAGGTCTAGAGTGTGTCAGATCTCCCATTTGAGCAACTTTGAAGAGGCTGGTGGTATCTACTCAGAGAAACTATGCTAACTCATTACACTTCTCTAACTGCAAAATTTTGCCTGAAAATGGAAAAACAACTTCTTGCTCATTGCTACAGCAACTGATCTGCTACTACAGGGATGTCAGTCCCCAAGCTGGGCCACCACTGTCACAGCCAAGTCCAGGTTGAAGCAAGGCCTGACCTTCAAGAAACTCGGCCTCATTGGTGTCTAGTAACAGCAAGGAAAGCAAAACAAGCCAAAATTTATTTCAATCCTGTGGATGGAAATCCACCAGGTATGCACAGACCACTTGGGTTTGCAGAGGGGAAAGGTAGGATGTATACACAGGTGAAGATAAAAAACCTAGAATTCCAGTGATTACATAGAATGTGAAGTCAGCGTTAATTGAACTTTTGATTCAGATCCCAAATTTTAGTGTTGTGATAGTACTCTTTGATCAGAGATAAAGAGTAGTGAAAGTAAAGACAGGCACAGATGGTTTGCATTAGAGTCAGACTAAATTTTCTTCCTTCAAAATAGCTTCTCACACATTACATTTAGACCTGAAGTTCCATATTTTTCCTCATGCTTTCATTTGCCATATTTACTTAGACTTGGCTATTTCTTCTTGTACGTAATTTCCTGGAGCAAGACGTAGCAAGCCAGTGGCTACTTCAAGTAATCTCAAGTTTTATATATTTCAACAACCATAAAATGTCCAAGTAAGTTTCTTTATCTTCCAGAGCCATCGTTTCTTCCTGTCTTTGCCATCTTACAATCAACTCAAAATTTATCAACCCCCCACTAAAATGTGAAAGGCTCTCAGCACTTCTCTTTTTCACATGCATAAGGCCTGTAACATGTGAGTATGTTTACTGCATATTGTATCTTCCCTTTACTCCTTCTCTAATACTAAAATCTGATTTCTCCATCTCCATTCGTCTATCCAGACCTTCAGCAATTTCTGTCCTGACAGCCACAACTTTCTCCTCTTTTGCCTGGGTGACATTCATGTAAAACAGAATCGGAAACATTACTACATTGTTTGTATTTTGTAAATACAATCACTCTCTTCAGACACCAACACTGACTTCCCTTTTTTTCATGACATCAGGTTCAATCTTTCAGTCTTGATCTTCAGCGTGACTCACAGCTCTCCCAGCCACCTACATTAGGTTACCGTTTTCTTTTAACTCCTTCCACTCTCAGTTACTGATCTTAAACTATCCTATTTTCAGGCATAAAAAGCGTGCATATGTTTGTGTGTCTCTCTCTCCAATCCCAGATACACACAACTTACACTGCTAGTCCTGATCACATATTTCTGAACAGATGTTCCCACACTTTCAAACTGAAAGGATGAAAATATGCCTCGATCTTCCTTCTTATTTACTATATTGAAATTATTTTTGTAATTCCTGTATTAACACAGATCATATTTTCTTCTGAAATATGCCAAAGAGAAGCTTAGCCTTTTTCTGACATGACAAAATTTTCTGAGAAAGGTGCACAGCACAGAGCCTTAGCATGTTAGAGTCTGACACAGGTCCTTGGGCCAGCATGCACATACAAGCAGCTGCTTGCGTACCTATTTGTTGTTCACCTGTGAGACCTGGTAAAACTAAGAACTCCTTGACTTGCCATGGGAGACACACTTTTGCTTTAAAGGTCCTCTTCCACATGGCAGTTCTGGTCCATTTTTGTAACAGCACCTAGTAAGGTCAGTGATTGAGGAACTTCAGTGTACTGGGATCTGCTTCCTCCTGCTTCTTCTCTGCTACCCAAGCCTCAGGATAACTCCTGAAATAATCTGCTTTTAGAATTTCCTGCTGTGTATGAGCCTCATGTTACCTTACTTCAAGTAACATTCAGCCTCCACTGTGTCAATTAATTGACACTTATCCACTCCTGTCTCTCCCCATCATCTGCTTTTCTCCTCACTCCTTCACCTACTCCTTAATCAATCCCTTGTACTTTGGTCTGTTCAGAGTGAGCCTTCCTTCCTGCCGTCAAGTCAGAGAACAGACACAGGAAAAAAGGTATTATTATACAGTACTACTTCACATTTTTAAGAGTGTTTAATGCTCAAAACTGCCCAAGCATGAACTGGTTCATATGACACAGAACAGGAAATGATTTATAAAAGAAGAAACAGAGGCAGAAAGGTAACAGGAGTTGTGTGAGGTCTTACAAAGAGATCATGGCAGGGTCAGAAGTCTCCTAACTTCTAACTCCAGACTTTTAACTCTTTGATTATTTTCCAGAACGTGCTGTGTTTTAGGTGTTTCATTTCACGTGTTTCATTTTATCCCCCAAATTACTAACTCATCTATGTTTGAAGCCACTTGTATCTTCACTCAGCATGCAAAAACCATCAGTGTTGTGGAGGCATGCACTGTACAACCCATGGGTAAAGAAAAATTTGACTCCTTGTTCCAGGGCAGACCTCACAATGACCCTAAAGCCCAAGCTGGCATTGATAGTGCCACAGTGTTTTTTCCACCAGAGCTGAAGTGCTCATCTCTACACTGCACTAAGTGCTGCACTCAGACCTTCAAGCCACCTCCAGATGAGCTGGTTCACCAATGCAGCACAACACACAGCCGTACAGAGACACAACACACAACCATGCAGAGACACCAGTGGGCCTCCTACATCAGGCTGAGGTACCTACCTCAGCATGGAGCCAGGGTTTCATTACCTGGTTTCAGACCTCTAAGCCAAAGCTTCTGTCCCTAGCTCTGGCAAATCCATATGGGAGAGGATACCTATAGCATTCAGAATTACTTTTGGAGCCTGGGGCATAGTGCTAGGTCAATTTACCCTCCAAATTCAGAATCTGGCCTTTTACAGACAGAGAAGTATTTTAACATTTCATGAAACCTCAATTCCCTACAATTCTTTTGCCAATACTTCCTACTAATTTATGCTTACAAGTATATAAACAAATGTTAAAAATAAACCCAGTTTGAAAATTTTCTACACTTACAGGCAGATACAGGTGGAAACTGCCAAAGTCTACATACACATACACGTATATATGTATATAAAAAAACCATACAGCCTGTGTCTAAACCAGGTGCCTCTACCCACATCTGAATTACAGTGTAAACACAGCCGTGCATATAACCTCTGCATGCAATATGTCTGATTAAATATTTTGTTAGCCAGCATGTTTTGCTGGTTGGTAGAAGGATTTTCAGAGCATTAATTTTTGTTTCTAAAGACCTTCTCTATTTAGATGTATCCTATATTTTTCTGTTTTGTTAGATTTTTCAAGGGGCTCAGAAAATGTATCAAAGTAAGTCCAGAGAAAGAGGCTAAAAATATAATTCCTTAAACTGCAGGAAAAAATATTGGAAGTCACATAATACATTTACTTTTAGGAAGAAAAATTTACTCCTGGGAAAAAATGTCATCAGTGTGGTCCCTTAGACACTGGCCTGTGCTTTTCATATTATTGTTGGTTTCACTAGTCATTTAAAGCAATCAACGGTGCCTCTCATTTATAATTGGAAAAAGAAATAATAACAGTTACAGTAATAAGGGACTACTGCTACCAGGCAGACATCAGGCCGATTTCACTCCTACCTCCCAGGTCTCCCAATCTTTTTTCCTCTCATTGCAGCACAAAGGAAAGAGGGAACCCTGCCCAATTTCAGCATGGAGGTGCTATCCTCCACTGACTTCTCTAGCTCGTGGTTTGAACACCAATAAGTAAGAGCAGAAAACTACTCCCAGTAAAAACTAGAAAGTCAGTAATATAAGAGCAAGATAAGCACAGTGACTTGACACATATCCTGAGGCAGTGAATTTGAATCCATTCCTTGATCTGAAGTGCCAGACAACTTTCAGGTTTTTGATATGCGTATGCTGCAGTAGCTTTTATTGAAACAAAGAAGAGAGGAAGAACAAAGGAACAGAAGGAGAAAAGAGAGCATCTCTTCCCAGTTGTGGCATACTCAGTCAGAAGATATAACTTGAGTCCACAGGGTTTAGGCAATGATAACCCTGCCTTGGACTGTTTGCAGCACAGACTTTGTGAACAACTGTGCCTCTCCATCATGATGTTTTAGGAGAATTTTTATATGCATTAGAAGAGAAGGCATATCTCAACAGAGGGGTCACCTGGGACAGAAGAGAACACTGGTGAATTTAGGAACAGAATTTAAACCTGACTGATTCGGCATATGCAAATCTCCCTGCTCGCTACCTCTGAAAATCCACGGCTCTGACTCCTCTGCACCGCCCTACCCTTTCCCTGATCAAGTGTTCATGGTAGCAAAGTCATAGGTAACCTATGGGGGACAACTCTGGTGAAGCCACAGAAGTGGCATGAATTCGGCTTACTACTGACCAAGAGTTAATTAATGTCTTCTACCCTCATTACCTGAGGGTAACAAACAACTGAGTCCTAATTCTCCTAACACACTCATGCATGTCTCCTCCCAGACTTCTGATGTCCACACTGAGCCTTGCCAGGTTTTAATCACTTTTCTAGTTCTTATTCAAAGCTGTCATTCTAGTAGTTCATGCTCTATTTTGTTTCATCCACTATTTTGTCTGCTATATATCCTTTTAAAAGAATTGTGCTACTCCAAAATGAGTAACTCTTTTGTGCAGCACAAGTGATATTCCCATTTATACAACTGAAATTGGAATTACAGTTCTTTAGGGAATTCTAATTAGTTTAATCACATCTTGTGTGGATGACTCAAATCTACCACATTAGTTTGTGTAAAGATACTCAGTTTTTTCCATTCCAGATGGATAACCTACTAATTTGCTACAGGTGAAATGTCTGGGGTTTTTTCTGTGATTATAAACCACTTAACATTTTCTTTTACTGAGTATCATTTTATCAATTCTAGGGTATCTTCTCTCTAACTTAAAAAAACCCTACACGATGCTTTAATTTCATTTGCAAAATTGAGGTGGCTTGACTTTTTTAAGAAGAGAATCAGTGGTGCGACTTTTTTATAGTTATTCAAGGAAAATCTTCACCACATTCTTTGGCTCATTGAACAGATATGAATGCTTTTCTAATTCAGAAGTATGTATGTGATAGAATGGGTGGATCATCACATTCAGTCTCCTGAAAACACAAGCTACCATGTAACTACCTGCAAGAATGCAGAAGTGTCCTTTTTACGCTCACAGTAACCTACACAGGTACCTCCAATACCTGCAGGACAAAGCTACTCATGTGCTGGCTCCCTGCAGAAACAGGGGATCTGTGGAGTGAGTGTGTCTGGAGAAACACAGGAAACAGTGTCCTATACTAATGAGGAAGGACAGAACATCTCAGAAGCTCCTCTCCATGGGACTTGGCCATACAACTTCCAAGCTGACCATCTCTGCCCAGTGGGATGAGTCAGGCAACCAAAAACCTGAGAAGTTTCCTAGTATCACCAAGAGGGACCTGCTTTTTCCTACTACAATCTGTGGCCATTCCTAGAATAAATGCTAAGAGGCTTCATAAGTTATGCTTTAAGGAGAGAAACATATCTTTTGCAACTTGGTAAGGCCAACCTAGGCAACTCTTATAATATCAATACAATTTGACAGCTTAACAAGCAGGAAGTACCCATTTCCCGTTTCTACATCTTTTGAGGGACAGCAACCAAAAAAAAAAGAGGATAAAATTCGGGATGACTCCATCTCTGTTAAATAATTCCCATCACAAGTTTACCAACACTGGTGGAAAGACGACTTTGCTTCCTTGCCCTAACAACTGCATCAAGAGGCCAAGGACTTCATTCTTCCAGTGCCTAAAAATCTTCACAGTTCCATCCTGAAACACAAACTACTAGGACCCGTTTGAACTTGTAGTACTTATTTTAATAGTTTTGTTTATTATAGTTCTTGTTTTGCTTAAACCCTGTGGTATTTAAAAGAGTACTAAATCCATCATTCCTTAATAAGCAAGCTGTGCTTCTGCCAGTACCAAGGGCTGTTTGTATCTGCCTCATGAACACTATCAGCAAATCAGAGAATTTTTTAGCTATTGAGGGCTGATGATGTGTATTTAGACCTCTTCTCTCTATTTCATATAGACATTCATGGGTATCGAGTCCTCACTGTCTGCTTGGTAATATTTTAGCCTTTGATGCTAGAAAGCAACACTAGCAGGTAACACCAGCCCTTCACATAAATGAAAGTCCTTTGTAGTTGTACAGCAAAAGTCACAAATCATTCTTTCTGTCGTAGACCACGGGTTTTTACAGCTCACAAAGCTTCCACATACAGAGAATGCTCTAAGAAAACTACCTGGGAGGCGTTTCATGGGGACTTGGTGATGACCCATCTGATGTAGCTCATTGCCATAAAGCCCAGGGACCAGGCGGATGAAAACTCTTTTCACATGTTGTATACTAAAATCAAAACCAATAAGTAACCCTCATTTTGAAGAGGCTACAGCCTGTATGCTACACAGTACACATTCACCCCTGCCTGAGAGCAGTTGCATTCAAAAAGCTCATTGCCCTTACTATTACCCTCCTCTTCAAAACGTGCAACAATAGCCATGCACAGAGACAAGCTCTGCTACCAGGCTGACCACAGACGAACTATAAAATGAAGAAAGGTGGCACAATCTGTCAGCACAGAATGGCCTCAACTTCCCTTCCCCCCCCCCCCCCCCAGTTCCAGTGTTTAAAACCAGCTGCCATTCAGGAAATTAAATTCAATACCTATGATGTGATTTTTGAAAGTGCAGCTTTTCAACGAAAGGGAGATGAAGTATTTCCAGTATTTCTGAAAAATCAAACTATTTAGTTGAGTGTCTGTCTGAGAAGGACATAAGCCTAGCTTCACACACCTGTTGTGAAAGCCTTGGGCTTCAATTAATGGCAGGTAAAGGATACATAATTAATATAACAAGACACCAGGAAATGAATATGTTAAAGTTCCTGTTGCAGTTTTAACTTTGTCAAAACACGTAAGTCTTTTGCTGTTTTTCTCCATAGAGGTGAATTTCCTGTTTTTCCTAGTCAAATGTATAAGCCAGAAACTACTCATTTAATGTCAGGAAATGCAATTTGACTGAGTTAAACATGTTACTGGAAAAATCTGGATAGAGTAAATTATTTGGTGTTACTTCTTTAATAAGATATTACCTTCCTTCTCTATTTATGAATTGTTCATGAGCAGACTTATATTTTTACTAGGGATTTTCCTCCTTGTTCAAAAGCAGCAAGGAGATGACATAAGTGATTACATTCACTGAGAAGGTGACATCATTCAGAAGATATTCTTGACTCCAGCTTCAGATACTTCCTACTCAGTCCCTTGTGCAGAGGTCCAGCACAGGGCTCTTGCACCAGTCCATCTCACACCTTCAAAATATAAAATTCAAATGCACAACACTCAATTTTACCTCTGTGAGACTAGTCACAGAATACACAAGTTCCTAAATACATTCATTTCAGAGGCAGTGTTAACAATGGCTATCAAACATGTGAAGTACAAATGTTCAGATGACTATAATATTCACATGTATTTTTGCAGACAAAAAAAAACCCAGTAATTTCCCCCAAGTGAAATTTTCTATATAGCAAATTTAAAACCAAAACCCAAGATCCACTGTTTAGTTCACAGCCCTGTGTTGCTAGTAAGAACCTCACATTTGTATTTCCTTATCTTTGAATTATTTGGGCCATCTTATCTTTGAGTTAAGCAGGGCTGTTTGCATATCCCAAAACTAGTGCATTAAATCTCCCAACACCCTTCTGGAAGTTGAGTTGCAAATTGCTATTTATCTGAGGTACTGGAGTGGTTTCATTATGCAAGGTCACATAGTAAAACTAACTCAAGGTGAGGTGCACAGAATGTTATTTAAAAAACCAGAAGGAGGGTTGCCGCTTTTTTTTTTTTATAAAGAAGAATTGTGCAACCAGTTAGCAACAATCTTGAACAAACTTTAGTTTATGGGAGAAATATTACTAAATATCCCACAAATACAATTTCCACATATGGGACTATACACAGAAATTTAAAAAAAACAACAAAACCAACCTGGCTTGCAGAAATGCATATGTCGTCATAGATATTATGCTATATGAACTGTTTATTGGAACTGTGTCCCATGTCAATACTGAGGAAAATAAAGAACGAGAAAATAACTTTGGAATTGAATAGAGACCCTGTCACAGTTAAATCTGATATTTGGAGCCCAGGCCAACATACTGCCAGGACAAAAAAAAAACTATGCAAGAAAATCAGGAATAAATTCAAGATGGAAAAAGTAAAAGTTAAATTAGCATCATATGGTGGAAAGAAATATAATAATTAGGCAAATGTATAATAAGCCTATGAAGTCAATTACTTTTATGACAGTGGGACTGGTAACACAGGCAGCTTTAGCTCTGAACATTTGCAAAGAATTAAGACTGGTTAGAACATACAATGGGCGCTGTGTATGATCCAAACAGACAATGAGAAATCAGAAGACTTCAAAGATATTTTTGATACAGCAAAATACAATAAGAAGAAATATTTATTTTTTTTCAACCTGAGGTAACCCTTTCCTCCCCAGTCACTCTTGCACCCAAACAGTTTCCATTCAGCCTCTGCAGGTATTAACATACACAAAGAAAGACTGGAAAAGAAAACTGTAAAGAAAGTATACCCCATGAAAGCAACCAAGAGAAGGAGAAGACTATTGTTCTTACAAGTCTTATATTTTCCTGATTTTTCTTCCCAACTAACTTTATTTCACCTTCTGGCTATGCCTATGTTTGAGCTACCCAGACCACAGACCCTATCTTTGCATGTGTTCATAAAATATCTCTCAACAGACCTCACTGTCGAAAAGTTGCTCTTTTCTTTCTTTGACCTGAGCAGATGCCTGCTCTGATTTCTGCTGTTTGAGGCCCTACATGAAGACAGGTGTCCTGCAGCAGCAAAACACAATGCACTGAATCCATAATGCCACTTAGGAGTCAGGACTGTACCCAGGCTCCCAGGTTCTGTTGGACCAGGGATATGTTGGGCCATATTTCTAACATACTCCAAGGCTTCCTGGACTGGGAGAGCTTCTTTTGCAAACAACAAACAATTTGCTCTTATGGAGAGCCCTGGAAAAGCACTTTGAAAAATATCAAATAAACTTTCATTTCACAGAAGGTTGGAGAGGCAAGGAGAAGTGACAGCAATCCCATGACAGCTGGCACCAGAGTGCCACCACCCCAGATTCTGGCATGGCACTGACTTCACTAAGCAGCAGTAGCAACCAGGTACTATTCTAAAGAAAGTGACTGCTTCTGTAATAATACCACTTGAGTTGACATAAACATGTACATGTTTGGCAGATGCTGTAGCCACCACCACAACTCCAAAAGCAGACGAGTATTGTTGTATCATCCAGTTTCTCATGCCATTTTGACTAAGCACACGCAAGTATTTTCTTACTACTAATAAAATAGGCTACCCACCAAAATTTAGAATGGACTTTTTATTAGAAGATACTCACCATGACTACAGTACATTCTATTGGAAGAATCCTGGAGGGCTTTTATGTACAAGAGCTGCTCCAAGGCCTATGAAAATTGCAAGTATCTTTACATTAACTTCATGAAGGTCTGCCTTAATTTATTTTTCTTTATATTGTAGCTATAGCAGCTTCCAAATTTTGCAGATACAAAAACAGAGGCATATGCAAGTCAAGGCCAGGTCCATGGATGAAACTAAGCACTCACACTGAGTTTATGTACCCAGAGACAGTAGGTGGAGTCTTCAAGTCCATGTCTAGACCACAGATTTCCCAAGGCTGTAGAAGATGAAACTTCTGCCAGCAGAATTTTCTTGGTTGCCTGCCACCTTTGCACACATCTGGGGCTAGCTCCAGAGTGGTGGGCCCCCAGCCACATCAGCATCCTTCTCCGAGGCATTGCTCTGCTGATTTTCCATGCAAAGCTGCCTCCCACAGGTGCAAACAGAGCAAACCTACAACACTCCTAGCAGTCAACACACAGCCAAAGGCAGCAGCTGCCTTTTATATATTGGCCTGTCAGTGAGAATAGGAAAGTAGGATTATAGCACAGGACCAAAGTCCAATGCCTTCCTTAGGAATTTCACTATGATGGATTAGTCGCACACCTCGCCAGAGGCATATCCTACCGATTAAGCTGTAGAGTCACACTCATTCTTCTTCCTCATTTTCCCCATCTCCCCCTGATTCTCTGTGGATCTGAACCATGTCCTGCCTGCCTGGATATCCGCAACGAGGGTTGGAGAGCGTCCCTCCCAGAACAACTGATAGTCAGGAAGCTAGGCTGTTTCCTGCAAAGTGGGAGATGTTCATGGTAGGGGCTTTTGGTAAGAAACCCAGCCACTGCTGGTCTATATGAGGGGATGAGAGTGTGGAACCAGCTGAAGCTTCTGCTCTACTAAAAAAAAAAATCTATCTATCTATCTATCTTTCTATTAAAAAAATAAGTTATTTTTGCCTCCATTTTGGGGAGGAACAATACACATGTTCAATTCCAGAAAAGGCTGCAGAGATGTAAATCCCAATCTGACATAGATCCTATGTCAGTCTGTGCTTGATGCAGAGAAAGGGAGAAAGTTTAAGATAGCTTGCTTTTCTCTGGCTGGTATCGGAATTAGGTCCCACAGCTCCAGACTCTCTGCCAGCCTCGAAAAAGTTCAGAAACAGGGTGTCAAGCAAATAAATACTGGTGTGTAAATCCTAAAAACCAACAGCTTTCTGACAAAATCACTAAGCTCAGGGCATCATCCCTGATTTCTTAGGTTTTAACACTACATCCTAATCAGTAGACCATCAGACTTCTAAAAATTTTAGTATATATTCAATACCGATTTATTACCAAGTAATTGCATTACAAAGGAAATATAGGACCTATTTGTAAAGTTTCATTTTATTGCCACCTAAATTCATGTCTGATGTAATACACTGGAAGCACCTCCTGGAAAGATGAAAATTTTGCCTCCAAAGTGATGCTCAACTCAAGGAAACCACTTAGGAGAAATTGAAATTTTGTTTAACAGTGATCCAACTTCCTTGCTATTTGATACACCATCCATCCTCAGGAAAGTATACAAATATCTTAGCTTTTTACAGTTGAGCCTTTAAAGGCAATAACAAATTAGACTCACTCAAGCACAGAATGATTACATCAGTAGCCAGAACAGATATCATAACCCATATTTAATTTTATTTAATACATTTGGTACAAAGGACAGATAAGCCTTAAAATGCTAAAACTAAAAGACAAAGAAAAACAAAATAGCAGAAAATAACACCAACAAACCTATTTTGATGAATTAGCAGTCTGCAATTTACTTCTAATCAGGGTTTCCGTTAATACAGCTTTGGAATTTTTGAAATTTTTTTTTAAGGGAGAGGTAAGGCCAAATTTTTTGAGCAGGAAGGCCCGGTTTAAGTAATTTTATCTAACTTAAATGCTATTTTTGCAAGGTCAAGTATCCCCATGCTTATCTTTTCTAGACACAAATATAACTAGTTCCACACCTCCAAAAGTCACGTTCCTTCTTCAAGGTTCAGTTCAAGAGTCTCATGATGCTCACAATTTAAGAAATTACTTGCAGCCTTGATACATCTGTGGAATCACCTGGTTAGCTCCACAAAAATCAGTATTCCAGAGCCACTAAAACTAGGGGATCCTAACATGTCCTGATATATATCAGGACGAACTCCATCAACTTCAGTAAAGAAACAGTTATGTAAAAGCCAAGGATGCAGGAGAATTATACATAAAACTTTTTCTACAGATAGATAAATATACCTGAAAAATTTACAACTTGGTGATTACACTTGGAGTGCTACACATATTCACATACTCCTAGAAATACTGTGAATGGAAACACTGCATGAATTATGAATAAGAACACAGAGTCCACAGTGATCAACAGCAAATCCCAGATTATTTATTTGGTGTCTTTTCAATCTATTCATAGACAAGACCAGAGGGAAGTTCTCCATTACGAGTTCTGTTGTAGACAATTGTTCTGGTCAATTAAACAAAGTTATGGCACTGTTTCTGAAAATGACAAATAAAAGACAGCACAGAATGGACGCATGGAGGGAAGGAGAAGGGAAAGACTGGTTTAAACCACATGACTCATCAGAATAGAAATGTAAATTCAAAATATACAGCTGAACTTGGTTGTCTCTTCATATACATTGACTAGGACTATAGAAAATAATTGCTACAGACTTTGCATATTCTTTTTCCACAGTATTTGGAAAAGAATTTTTTTTTTCTGTTATATTGTCATGCTTTTCCTGACCTTCTTCTATCCCCAGCACAGGTGACTGAATCAAAAAAAAAGGAAAAATTTTAAAATGACTTGTTTGGTTAAAAAAAAAATCTGGGAAAGAAATTATAAAAACAATTGTGGTGAGCTTTGCCACTTCCTTTTTTTTTTTTAAGAAAGGTTACCAATGACCAAAAAAAAAATCAAAAAGAATGCTTTGACATTTCAAATAGCTTTCCTTAGGTTGGGGCCTCAATCCCTGAATAGAAGTCAGTCCACTATAGGTGTCTCTTCCTACATCTGGGCAAATTACAGTTCTCTGCTCTTAGTTTGAGGGGACTAGGAGTTAGGATTCTTGGTTTGTATCCGCTGACTACCCGCTTATTCGCAGTGGGCAGATCTCAATCTTTCTATACCATCATCTTTTCCCAATAAGGAAGTGGAAGCTTAATTAGGCACTGGAAAGTTATTTTAGTATCCCAAGTGGATGCTGTCATAGAAGGAAAATGTAACTTTCCATTGAAAGAACACAAGATAACTCGTGCCAGCTTGTTTCACTCCTCTCCAAGAGGCAGCTATAGTCCCGCTAACTGGCTGTCAGAGTAGAGGGCTTTGATTTTGGAAAGGGCACCAGCAGGACAGCTGCAGTCTGCACAGAAATCCAAAGGATGGTAACTTGGACCTAGTTGGTGGTCATGTTTTCTTTGATTCTGGGAGATTTCATCTGCTGCCATCTCACACAGCCCCATGCAAAGACAAAGGCTTTTCATCATCTGAACGTTGGTCCCTCCAGGAAGAAATTAAATTAGCTGACACAAAAAGGGACAGTTTGGAACAGAGGTTGTTTCTGTACTTTTCAGGACTGTTGAATATGTGAATTGAAGTGCAGGAACAGCAGTTGGTGACTGGGTTTCCTGCATCCCTACCTGGCCACATGCTGACTGGTTCCTGTGTAGCACTGTATTGGTTCTCAGCTGTCACTGGAGCCAGGACCATCACCAATGGGAAATGAAGCTGGGTTCCCTTTGCTCCCAGCACTCTCTGCAGGGATAACAAGGGAAATCTCCTCTAAACACTGTGTACTGTGCTCACTAGCAAGCCAGAGGCACAGGCTGTGCTCCCAGTTTCCACCTTATGCTGATGGAGAGAAGGTTGAGGACCTTAATCTGCCTCTCTCTCTCTCTCTCTCTGTCTGTCTCTCTCTCTCTCTCTCTTTGGGACTAGGGAAAGAAAAAGCAGCCCAATGTGTTTTCCCCTCTATTCTCCAAGCACATGGAAAGAAGGTCCAATGGATCCAATGTCCCTTGAGGAGTCTTCAGCAGTTTCCTTTTCCCTCCAAAAAAGGGAGCAAAGGGATCTGAGTGATATGAAAGAGCAGCTGTAGGTGACGGAGAGGAGGGTAAGCCCTGTTTCTGTGGGATTCCATCTCTCTGTTGAGAATGTACCCCATTCTCCATGAAGTACAACTCACAGAGGTCTCCAGGCCTAGCTTATTTTTCCTCTGTAAACAATAAAAATAGTGACACAAATTACCATATCCACTTCTCTCAGGTTTGAATCAAAATAAACCAAGCTCTGGAGTTGCTTCTCAGCCGCCTCTACATCCTCTGTTCTCCCAGTGCCAAACTCTTGTACAGATTTATTTCTATTCTCTGCTGCAGAATGAACCATTCAAAGTAATTAGCTATTCTTTTTCCTTTCCTCCCCAAAACATGGAAACTCACGTAAGAGGGAAGGGCAGGGAGAACTCTGTGAGTTTTGTTGCTGGTCACGTAGTTAATTCTGCTGATTGAGTCACAGCTCTGTTCTCTTCCTGATGTTTGCAATTATGCACATAAAGGCAACAGATCCCCTCATAACACCCCAGCCTAGAGCCCTGGCCTTTACTATTTGCCACCAAATTATGGGGGGCTCTGGATTCCTTCCAGAACTGGCATGTGCACACCTCATCAAATGTACAGTTCTAAAATAAAGACCTTATGAAAATGAGACATTTTTTAATAGGTTAGGTTACCTTTTTGTACTTTCCCTTCCCCAGTGGATTTTGTATGTCTACAACATCAAACGAACCCCCAGATAAAGCAACAAATACAACTGTACAAAGAACACTTAACAAACTAAGAAACAGCCAGATGAAATCACTCCTGAACAGGAAAAATACATGGACATTGTTCAACATTCTTGGACTATCCAATACTAGACCCAAAGTCTGCTCCTGTTCACTCAGAAGCTTTTCCACATTACAGTTGAGAAATCCAGTTACCTTATAAAAAAGGATAAGGAACAATTCCCTTCTAGTATGGGATCAAGCATACAAAGTGTTTGTGGTTTCACGCGCCTTCTTTCAAGCTGTTTGCCTTTTCCCTAACCTGTCTCCAGACCTGCAAATTTGGGTATCTTCCCAGTTCAGCTTCTTGATTCCTCTTACTTGCATTGAAGTCTTGAAATTTTTCCATGTTAAAAATATCTGCATGTTTAACTTGGATATGTCTTAATTTATCTAAAAGATTTAGAGAGAGTTTGAGAATGTTCATTGTGAACTGAAGAGATAGAAATGCTAAGTAAGTTATATTTTCCAAGTTTTAGTCACTCATTTATATGAAACGAAAATAGGTTCTTCAGATTCTATTACCTATATTTTTGTGGTAGAGATTCAATGCTTCCTTAAGAGTTTTGTGGTCCAAATAAGACTCACATTTTCAGTGTAAAGTACAGAAAACAAACCTTCAAACTCATAGCTCTAAAAGACACTCTTTTTTTCTTTAGAAGGACAAACCCCACTGCCTCTTATAAGCCACTTCAAGTCTCTCCTCCCTATTTGCAAATTTCTTTTGTTTTGCCTGTCATCCATGTGTTTCTGTTCTCCATTGTTAGTCAGTTACTCAGCAGAGAAAAAATATTAAGAAGCTACTATTAATTTACTCCAATTAAGTAATCCATGTATCTATAAAATGAGCAAACTGCCATTTCAGCCTCTGTTCCTAGTCTCTCTGGGTAATCTGTCAATGCAAATGATCTGCTTTGCCCTATCTGCCTTCTGTGGTCACTGGGAAAGCTGAGTGTTACCCCCAATGGATATGGTTCTTGGTCAAAGGCCAAATGATTGAATAGGTCATTTCCTGATTCTAATTTTATACCGCAGGCATTTTCTCCCTGGAATTTTATAAAGCTCTTGAAGAAGCTCTTGGGCCATATAAAATATGAAAACATAACATTAGATTTGGAGGACAACGGAATAACCATAAGGAGGGGTAGGTTTAGTAGCCTCCCATGACTTGGTGGCACACTCACTGTGTATTGGAAATGCTATGGGGCAGCGCACCAATCTTCTTTGTCCAACGGTGCTCTGCCCTTTAATGTGAATTATATTTAAAATGATATTGCCCAGGGGAGAGAAGATACTGTGTAACACCCAATACAACAAATTTCACAAGGTGACCATGACCACATGGGGAGTTACTCCTTCCATGCTGTCAAAGGCAGAATCCTGCACAGCTTTCTGTGGCTAAGCAGAGTACCTAACAGATTGCTTTTTTCCCCTTAAAAACATTTGGCCCCTTAGTAGAACTCCATTTTCCACAGCACACTGTTCTCTTATCTGATAAAACTGGTGCCACTCACGACAGAAGGAGCCATTTAGAAGAGGAGTATCACTTACAAAGAGGAAACTACATAAGATGCTGAAGTCAGTGGACTTTGTGTCCCTCACCCTATCTGCTACTGCCCATAGGGAAGAGGAAGAAAGATACTTCAAATACTCTGAATCTTGAAGTTCACCTGAGCCACCTTCAAGAATATCTGTGTAAAGGTCAGGTATGTTTTTTTTCTCTCAAAATGAGATTGGAGACTCACACAGAATTTGTGAGCTGGGGCTTATGGAAAACCCCTAGATCCCACCCGGTTTGACAAAAATGAAAGCACTGGCATGTCTCACAGACCAAGCAGAGAGGTATGGCATGGTGGACGCTGTGTTAATTGTTTTTACGAGTCCACTAGACCAGGAACTCATAAAGGGACCCATTTTTACAGACTGTGCTTAAGTCTCACTCTAGAAGCTATGCAACTCCAGAATAAGCTTTGTTGTGATTGCTGAACACTGAAGTTATATATTTGGGCACAGGAGCTTGCACACAAAAGCCCAGAATTCTAGTAAATCTGTTCTACTAGACCTCTTCTGGTTTGCTGCATCAGGCTGCCAAGTGCACAGGCTCAGAACTTCAGCTAGAGGGAAGAGAAAGGACACCATATGTCATCACTTGTAATATTGTGCTATTCTTACTGTTCAGCCCCTTGGGAGCTAGTACTTTTAAAGCAGTGTTTTCAAAAAAGAATTGCAAGCACATTTGTGGAGAGAAGCCCAGTGACAGCTGATCAAACTGGTTAATTAGGCATTTGCATAAGTGTAGTTGTGGAGGCAGTAACTACACCCCATGCTCAGTCCCACTTGAAACAGGGCTAAATATGGGAAGCAGAACAGATCAGAAAGCTCATTGAAGCATTACCGCTTCTGCTAAAAGAAAATGTGAATTCTGCCAAATGCACCTTCCATGAGAAAGTTTTGATTTTCTCAGAAGTTTTTGATTTCCTGTCACAAAAAGTAAAATTTTTAGCTCTAGGATGTGCTAACAAAAATCACAAAAAGCGGTCATAACAAGAATCATAGTGTCTCTTTTCAGCCTCATTTTCAAGTCATCTTCTTAGTCCTATTGTCTCATGGGAGCAGTAATTCAAGCGCTGGGAGCCCCCCTTCTCCTTCCTCTTTGGCTCTTGGGCTTGAGCAGATTTTCCACAGTGCACCACAGTATTCTTTTTATTTGGACTCCTGCAGCTCATGATGGAAAGAGTCATCTGAATGGGGGACGCCAGCCCTGGAGGAGAGTAGATCACGAGAACTGCAGCTTCCATGAGTCACTGTGGTAGATGCATGGGACACAGAGGATCAGACCAGCAACTTTCAACATTTCCCATTTAAAGATTGCTTTTTGTCCCTGATCAGGAAGAGAACTCGAGAACATATTTTGTAATACAAATTCACATGCTTAACCATCTCTAATCATATAAAAAAATAGGCTTATTGCATAGACTGTTTCCTAGCCTCTTTGAAGCCTCTTATTCCTCAGCCTGACTCCATCAGCCCTGCTCCAGATGTATCTGTGACAAAATAACTGCTTACTTTGTTTTATAATATACTAGCAGTGTAGCATCTGGCAATGTGGTTTGGGGTTTTTTTGTTTTGTTTTGTTTTGTTTTGCTTTGTTTTGACTGGAAAGAAACCTTCTAAATACTCCAGTCAGATCCAAAAAAACGTTAAATCAGCATTTTTTAACTTATATACAGAGGACAAGGGAGGATTTCCTGACTCATCAAGTGAGAACAGAGGCATCTGTATGCCAGCAACACCATGAAGAGGGAATGGGTGCCCCTCCATCATCCCACAGCCTCACCATGCAGTCCAGCCAGCTGGGGGGAAAAAGGTTTAGGACAAATCCCCTCGAGATGATACCCATGCACATTGTGGGTCAGTTTGGCAGGAGACAGGGCTCCAGGCCTTCTGTCACACACAGTGCCTTTCCCTATACTTAGAAGAAAGCTCACTGACTTCCCATGTGTGCAGGATGTGCCCCCTCCTCCTTTTTATCATTCCTTTTTTTGAAGGCCCTGTCAGTGAAATGCACATTTCAACAGTGAGTCTCTCATAGCTCTCCTTATCTTTAATTTCCTTCCACTATAGTCTATTTTATGGTGCTTCTCTTTTACTGACAATTTTTTTCCCTTCCCATTTCTGCTGCAATGGCCAGATCATGATCAAAACTTCACACAAGTTTAAGGGAGAGTCTGGAGGCAGAAAACATCATGCAGGCCAAAGCAGAGATGCAGATCAGGGCAATAAATATGGTTGTCCTTCAGGTTTAGTTTAGCCAGACCCCTTTTCAGCCCTGTGTTCTGTGACAAAATAATTTTATTTTCTTAATCATTCCTTTTAATAGATCAGAGTCTTTCCTTCAGATTAGGCGTACACAGTAGGAGCAGTAACAGTCATCCATTTCATCATCAATTTTCTTAGAAAACGCCTGCTGGGGAGGAAGGAGAAGCCCCATCCCTGGCTAAGAATGCTTTCTTGCAGGCCAGGGAAAGAGCTGTCTCCCCTCCTGCTTAGGGGCTACCCTCATCCCTGGATAGCCTCCAGTTTTCGAGGGGGGTGGAGGGGCCCAAAGTGAATTCTCTGTTTCTAAATAGTTCCTCTCACACCTCCCAGAGAGGTGCAGTAGTGAGGATGATGAAGGGGTAGTAAGAGGAGGAAGGGCAGGAATGCCTAGACCAGAGTAAGCCTGGGCTGTGTGGCAGGGATGGTGGCATTATGGTTTGGCAGCAGGGAAAGAGAACATCACAGTACCTGGGGGAGCTGGGGGGTGGGGAAGAGGCTGAAAAATCAGACCAACTTTCTCCTCAGTTTGACTGGTACATGAGACATCCCTTGCCAATGTCTCTGGAGCATATTTCTTCAGTTCATAGGAAATTAACAAAAAAAAAAAAGTTTTAGGCCAATTGGACCAAAGTCAAAAAAAAAAAAGAAAAAATACTCACAAACTGGAAATCTTGCTTTTCAGCAAGCTCTGGAAAACCCTAATCAACAGTTTGAACAACCCATTTACAGTATGTTATTTACCCTTACAGTAAGGAAACACAAACAGCATGCACAGCTGCAAAAACTGGGAACATTTCATGCATTATTAATTAAAAAGTGGGATGAGAGGGGAGTATCTGATGGTCAGTATTCAAGAAATCATGTATTCATCTGTGAATGCCCTGATGATCTCCTGTTCCTGTAACTGAAAAATGTTCTTATGAATTCCTGCATGTTCACCCACATCATACGAGGTTCGTCATGCAAAGCTTCACTTTTTACTGTTCATGGCAGGTTATCCTGAGAAGGCAAAGTGTCTCCTATTTCAGGCCGTAGGGAGGGTCACCTTGTAATAGCACAGTGTGTAATGGGTTTCATTGTGCCTGGGAACCAAAGAATTTGACCTTTGAGAAAAACAACGTGAAGCAAAAAATGCATTCAGATCACAGTTAGGTTGAGCTAAGAGTACAGGTGGCAAGGGAGCACTTTGAATGTTGTCCATGTGGCCTCACTGCAGCTCCACAACAATCAGTCCTCCCCTTTGAAGAAAAAGTTTTAAATTTAGGGAGGTAAAGGGGAAAATTCATTAGGGGCAGTCCCATCCCTAAATATTCAAAAGTCATGAATCAGGAATCAGATGTTTGAGGAACTATCTGAAGATCATGAGCCAAAAGAAAAAAAAACTTAAAAAAAAAGAAAAGAGAGAGAGAAAAAAAAGTTTAATCCATTTGTATTTTTTCTGGAGTTTGTGGCTGTCTTTAGAATGCCCCTGGGTCATACTTTCAAACTTCTTCACAGTCTGAGGAGCAGAAACTGATTTCTATATAAATGAAAACTGAGATTCTCACCTAATTAAATGTCTCCAGGAATGAGAAGTTACAGGGAAAAAAAGCATCAAGTATCACGAGACTTGAGATAAAAATCATAGGATTTGGCAACACTGAATTCATCATGAGTTAGGAAGCGATAGCACTTGTTCTAGCTGAACAGCAAAAAACAAACAGGCATAAACCTTATTCAAAAAAATTTTGCAGGCATGACTGCCAAACTGACAGCCAACTTCAGTTGGCTGTGAGTAATACTATTCACAATTTCAGAATATTCATATAGCCAGTAGGTATTTCTGGAAATCCTTGAGAATCCTGCATTTTCCATGATGCCAGAATGATTAATTTGTATTGCAAGTTTATTACTTGCAAATTATCTATCTACTGCTTAAAAATCTGAGTCACACGATCAGCAGTCAGAAACAATACCGTGCTGTATGTTTAGACATCCAAGACGCATAACGAATATTCAAAGGAGAAAGTTTGCAATCAAACCGCAGGCTGAAAGTTATGCACTGAAACTGTTTGACGAAGAAGTGAGAATAATTAATACTTTCTCAAAAAGCTAGCCTGATTGCAAGACAGTATGTATTACAGAAAGGTAACTACATTACTAAGAAATATTATTTAAAATTAATATTTGAATTATCACAAGATATTAGTTCTAACTACAAACAAATAAACAGAGATGCTCTTCTAAACAGAATGTAAACAGATCCCCAGTTTCCATTGTATATTTCAGACCATCATTTTAGCTCTGCTTCTACAAAAAGTGGATGAGGTAGATGTACTGCTTAGCCAGTCTGTTTTGGTCCATCTATGCAAACTTCCCAGTAGAGCTAGATTTGCAGTTCAGTGTATCTTTGGGGTAAACAGTGCACTGTATGATTTATATATGGGTTACTGTTCAGCCAAAGTCTGGCATTTCATTGGTATGCCTGTTATTTAGATGTATTCAGAAGCCTTCCAATGCATATGAGTTTTTCCCCTACAGTCACTGTATTCTCAAAAGAGATGCAAGAGCCAGATCTTTTCTATTCCCCAAGGTTAAAGGAAAAAGTGAGATGTCCTTTGCTTTTTCAACTCTTTACCCATATAGAATAATTCATCTGCTGATATTCATAAGGTGACTTCCACCAGCAAACGTAAAGATGTCAGGAGAATTTTTAAGCACATATGTAATTGTTTATGATTGGTATCTGCTTTTATTTAGCATACTTGCTAGCGCTCTCTTTCTGCCGCTAGTCTGTAAGAATCTTTCTTGCCCAAGAAATCTGCTCTTTGGGGAACTATATTTCATGTTCTTTCACTCCTTGCAAGCTCTGCCATAATAGAATCAATGTATCAAATCAATCCCACAAAGCAGCCAAAGAGTCTAATGGTAAAATTAGGAGACGGAGATGTTTTCTAATGGAAATTTTGGCAGGAAGGGATTAATCTGTGTTTGCCCACTTCCTATGCTTCTCCTTCCCTTCGTATACAGTGTGGGAGAAGCGAGACACAGAGAAAGTGTTTTGTTTGATCCCCGTTAGTGTTTTTTTATTTTACCCCAAAAAGTCTTGCTAAGAAAACCCATTGAGATTTTTGAAATCACATCATTGCAGCCAAGTCCCCTTGATTAATAAAATATTTAAGTATTGCAGCTCTGTATGTCTAACATGCCTTTGTAACACTGAGCAAGCACAACAGCTTCAGAGGGTGCCCGCAGAGCACCCCACTGCTCCTCCAGCTCTCTCCCCGCCATGAAGTACAACTTAAAATCCTGGGCACAAGCATATGCAGTCGGGCACTTTTCCTCTCCAAGGGTGGAGCTGGGCAAGGGGTGCATGGAAAAAACTTGTCACCCTACCCCAAGTTTGGCACTGCAGGAATGGAGGCGCCCCCGTTTTCCCCCCCAGAACAGCACCCTCTGCCCCAGCCCTGGGCGCAAGGATAGCCACGGGTCGCAGCGGGCAGTGGAGCTGGTTGATCCCGCTGATCCCTCTCTCTGCCTGACGCAGGAGGCACGATGCTGACAAGCAATCTGCGAGCAGCGCTGACTACCCAGTTTGAGGACATTTGGGGAGCGCGATACCGGGCAAAGATCTGAGAAGAACGATCTGTTCACTGTCCTGCATCCGGAGGAGCGCGGGCCAAGCCGCGCTGCGTTGTGCCGCCAGCGCCCCCGCGGGGCCCGAACCGCGCACAGCGGATCGGCCCGGCTGCCGGCTGGGCTGGGAGGCCGAGTTTCAGCTCTACCTGCAAGTCAGAGTGAGGGTTACTGGAGGAAAAAAAAAATTTTAAAAAATCAACCTGGAGTGCAAAAGGGTCAGTCGCATGCCTTGTGCAGCTGTGCAACTGTCCCAGAGCTGCCTGCTGCTCAAGAATTTTCATAGAAAGTTCTCACAGTTCGTGACCCAGGAGATCCCAAATATATGATTTAATCGGGCATCAGTCAATGTCGAATTTTTCCCTTCCCAATGCATCACCTGATCTATACCACATTGTCAGCATCACCCTACGGTGCAAGAGAGGCACAAGGCACCTTGACACAGGGTAAGGAAGGGAAGAGGGGAATCAGTGATTGGACTAGGAACAGCAACAAAACCAGACAGATGGAGCCTTTAATGATCCTACCTGCTCATTCTCAGCCTATCACCCCCACAGCCCATAACATGCCCACATTTATTGCAGAGGACAAAGACCTAAGCCACTTTCCAGTGAACACATTTCAGCAAACTGGCATCGCCTTCAAACTCCCATTTTATCCTCTTCTTCCAGTGAGCAAACTGCTGCCCCCAAACCTACTGTGCCACACATCAAAATTTCTCACCTGATTGTAATGACAACTGAACAAAACTGCTGTTCTTATTTACAGTGATCCTCACTCAAGAGCTTTTACTTTGCACACAAGTCCACTACAGCTCTTTGGGATGTTCGGTCCAGAGCTTCTAAATCTGAAACTCTAAAAAGAGTGGCATAGAGCAATATCTTATGGAAATGAAGACTAAATATGCTACTGGCTTCAGGAAAGACATGCTGTCGTGATGTGTTCACGGACACTAGTTACCCATACCACATGCTCCCTATTCTTCATGGTACAAATTGTTTGAACGATGATTTTATTTAGAGAACAATTGCATTTATATATTAATAACTGTTTGCTATTCACTGGTTATTATTTTCTTCTCCAAAAATTTCAGGCAGCCATTCAAGGACTGGAAGTAAAACAATGTGCCAGACTTTTTTGAAGGAGTAAAAGAGTGTGGCTGTGCAATGATTGATTCCCACTAACAAGACTTTATGCAATTTAGGCCACAAACCACTCCTCACAAACACCAAACAACTAACAGATGGAGTGCATAGTCTGCTAGCAAAGCAGAGGTTGAAACTGAATTCCCCCAAATGGTCTGGCAAAAATCTGTGGAAAACAGGATGTCTTTCCGAGTGATTTGCAAAAAGAAGAGAGGCCTGAATTAGGGAACAAATATGGTAATGCCCTAACAAGATCTACGCAGTAGATAGTGTGGTTGTTGTTTTCCTTGAAGTTGGAAGACTGGATAGATAATCACAATTTTAGGCTCAGGCAGGAGATGTTATTCTGAAGAGAAGTCTTTCTCTTCCTCCCCGCAGCTGCTCCACACAGACATAAGAGAAGGCAACAGGAAAACTCTCTCAAACAGTAACTCATGCCTCTTACAGTCTTGATATATAGTTGGGCAAATCTTGTCTTGTGAGCAGCCTCAAGTTAGTTCAAGACAAAAAAGGAGTGCTCAGCCTTCCTCCCTTTCCATTTCTTCACTCCAAAACCATGTGGTGATGAGAGAGAGATGAGCTTATGATTAGCCAGAATAACTTTAGTACCAACCAGGAAGCTCACTTCACACATTTACACAATCATCCTAGAAACAGTTCAGGTACTGAACTACCTTCAGGCAAAAGATGACAAACAAGCGACTTGAGCAGAAAAAACAAATATCGAGAGATAGACTTTGACATAGATTTTTAATGCCCTATGACATTCAGACAACCATGTTTTGTTGGTTGTTTTTGTTGGTTTTTTGTAGGATGTTGTGGCTTTGGACAACAAGATGAGCTGATTGCCTCCTGTAAGACCTGCAAAAATAAGTTAAGCTTTGTCAGGAAGGATTCTAGAATCTGTGTTATCTGCTTGCTATTATGAAACATTACTTCAGATCCACAGGAATAGCTATGGTCCTCTGTGGTTAAAGCTACCCATTGGAAAAACCATCTGATAGATATGATAGCAATCAAGAAACGTCTTGTGAAATATGCAATGTGGTGTGGTTGCTCTCCAGCAGAGTGTCCATAACTGAAAAGGCAGGCATTCAAGACTTTCGGTGAATCTTGTTGATGAAAGTTTTGTAAGCTTGACCAGGACTAGTGTCAGAAAGTTCAGTTAGGGAAATTTTATCTCAAGGAACTGGTGGATAAAGTCAATCCCGCTTTTGTTATAATACTTGACTGAAGTGACTCTTCAAGAATGTCATGCAGAAGGCCCTGAACAACTAGGGCAGGCAAGAACTGTTCTCTGGATTAAACCCACTGCAGGTGAAAGGCTGAAGGCATTCTGGAACCCCACAGCTGATGGCTCTGTGTTTCTCTCCTCCCCCCACCTCCCTACCCCTGCTTCTGATCCAGTGGGAGTGGAGAAGGAGAAAGTAAAGGCTGCTTGCCACTTCTCCTAAAAGACTGAAACTGATGTCAACAAAACAACGTGCTGCAGCTAAGCAAGCCACCATGGTCTTGCCTGGCACCAGGACAGCAATCATAGACACTGTACAGCAGATGGTTGTGGTCACGATGACATAAAATACTTCTTTTTTTTGTGGCAAAAGTAATACACCTGTTCATTAAAATACAAATTTGTTCTTTTTCCTAATGATTCTACCAGAAATACATAGTCTGGAACTGTATGGCATGTTTTTAGCTTAAGCTATTGCTCAATGGGCCACCTAACAACGAACCTTTAACGAGGACCTCTTACCAGTGTGATATCTTGGACTAACTTACGTGTCCTAAATGCTACACACAACCTCCACTCTCTGGGATCCAGAGCACCCTTTTCAATAGGAAGTATTAAGCTTGGCAGTTTTGTCTGAACTTCACCTACCTGGTCCTTAGTGCATTGGTTTCACCCAGATCTCCCAAATTAAATCGCAGTCACCAATATCGTGTAAGAACTGTGACATTTCTTTCCGATTCCCTCATCTGAGCCCACAATTTATCCTACATTGCCTTCCCTGGCAGAATAATCAGGCACACTGTCTATTAATAACAACAGAAGAGGCAGAAAGACATAACAAGAAAACTGTACCAAACACTTTATTCTGCCTGGGATGTAGAAATAAGACTTGACATAAAGAATAACTGCAATGAGCATATGATTTATTGTTTATACCATGTCATAAGACAAAGCTCTTAGATATTAGTGGCCTAATAAAGTGACATAATTCTTGCTATGTGTTTATCCATGTGGTAAATAGATAGCACAATTGACACCTGAAGCACTGTAAGAGGAGCAATGGCTACAAAATCAGAACTCTGTGAGGTAGTGACAGAATTTATTGCTAATTCCATCTCTCAGGGAACTAAGAAAACACATTACTCTCCAGTAAAATTCAAATATCCAGTGAATTAAAAGATTATTGGTGACAACATTACAATACTGCTCCCCTTTCCTCCATCTTTCCTCCACCGGGAGAGTGGGACATTCATAAGAGAATTTGCAGTCTGACATAAAACTCTTGCAGCATCTCAACACAAAAGAGGCTTAAACCTAGAAATTCCATTTTACAAGGAGGTTGAGAATGTAATATTGTTTCTGATGCAGAAGGAAACCTTTTCAAGACAAAAAAACTCCCAATGTAATGTCCACCACTCCCCTTTGGGTTCCTGCATTGGCCTGCATGCCCCAAGGAGCTGACTTCTGCAGAGTAAGGTGTGACCATCTGCATCTACTCTCCACCACAGCACTCCAAGAGCAAGACTATTTGCCCTTAGGAGACAGAGATGTGTGTTACTGAGTTGAACACTACACCCTGGAGTAGGATAACCTTCTGGACAGAGGTATTTGAAGCTTTCTGGTAAATGTGATCACCACACCAAAAACATCCCATGACAGGCTAAGCCTTCTAGTACACACATGGCATCGAATGTCTTTTCAAATTCAATGTTCAGCCATAGATCTCAGGCCATGCACTCTGAGGTTCATGCAAACTGAGGTCATCTGTCTTCAGTGAGAAAATGTTCAACGCAGTCCTCTCCCTAGTCCTTATTTTTTGCATAACTGGTTTGAGATTAAGGTCTACTCTGATCCTTCATAAAGAGTAATGCAAATACAAGGCTACACAGGGATTAAAGCCTACTCTCAACGAGCAAGAATGGTATAATTGGGAAGTGAGCATATCAGAGCCGAACAGTGCCAAGCTTCACATCTTAACTCATTTTATCAAAGAGGAAATCCAAACAATATGCCCAAGTTTTTCAGAATTCAGTCATGAAACAGTTGTGGGACAGACTGCAGAATTCTTCTGCCTCTCATGGATCATCTATTTGCATAAGAAATAAATCCCCTTGACACTGAAAGTGCCCCAGTCTAGCTCTATTCTTCTTCATATCCATAAAGTCCCCTGACTCAAGCAGTAATCTTGCAGACAGACTTGCCCTGAGTAATACTTCTTCATGTCATGGGGAGACAGTAATACCTCTTCTCAGCAAGTGCAAATTGGCAATAGTTTCTCCTACTGAAAGGCACAGTCTGCTTGTTCTTTCACTAAAATATTTATATCTGTCTCTGTAACAGTTCCTTTAGCTAGGAGCAAAACCCTAGTTAGGCAAAGCACTGGGAAACTGCCACATGCTCCTGCAACTATATGTTGCACATAAAATAATTCAAACACACTATTAGAGTGTGTAATTTAGCTCATATGTAGTTAGTATGTGCAGAGTTTGCCAAGTGACTGCATTCAGCTGGAAAATCAATTTATATATGCCAGTTTAATAAAACCTGAAAGTCTTCCGCAATACATGAAGAAATGTTAGACAACGTTGAAATTGTACATTATGTAAAATCAAACATAGCTGTAAATTACAGGTTGAGTGTGAAGGATCATTCGTCCCCAGCCAAAATTCATATAACCAGTCGCCAATTTGGGGATGGAGGGGGAAACATACCAAAATAAAATGAAACTTTGTACAACTCCAAGTACAAGCTTCCAGGGCCAAATTTTGGTAGAAGAAACTTTAAAACAAAATTGACTCTGGCCGTGAGCCATCTCTTACTGATTTAAATCTGCAGTAGTCAGGGGCTACACTGGTGCAAATGAAAACAAAACACAGGTGATTTAATGGTGCAGAGGTCTTTCCGTGTACTACAAGTGAGCCCTGAACTCTCAATCTGGACTAACCACATTGTTTACCTCCTGAGGTTCCCGTTCATTCTCACTTTAGAAACACTATTTTCTTTTTTATAAACTGCATACTCTATTGCTCTCTGTGTATAAATTCAGCTCAAGCAGTAAGTAGGCTACCCATTCTTTTGCCTGTGTTTTACTGGTGGTAACTCAGGTGTCTTGGTGGGAAGAGTAAGATGTTGCCTTGTGATTACCATTGTGTGCAGGTGCAAAACAATGGGCGTCTCCAGTCCTGTTCTGGAAAGACAGACATCAGCATTGCAAAACACACAGCATGGATGCTGCTAATTACCATACTTGCTTCTGCTCTCAGAAGAGGGATGGATAGTGAAGTGACACACAGAGACTCCAGGCATAGCACTTCTTGTTTCTTGCTTGAAGCAGTATAGGGCGAGTTGGGAATGCCTGTGCCCAGGCAGGAGACAAACACATGACTTCGGTTTTCAGATCTATCTGTTAACACCTCTTACTAACACCAGCGAACAAACTCTTATTAGTATTAGGGAACACACAAAGCTACAGGAATGAACCAGGCTTTATTACACTGGGTTGGTTACTCTATTTTCTGGACAAACCATACAAGGTAGGAAAAACAACATTGATCTGTAAAGCAATGCTAGTCTGATCCTCTTCCCACATATGGCACCATCTAAAATAATCATTCAGATTAAATTAACTCCTCAAACTTCATTTGCATAGAGGTTTGTCTGCAGAGATGAGTAAACAGGTCTTGGGTGCACGTTGCTTGCACACTGCCTACACCACCATGACTCCCTTTCAGGGTGCCCCTGATGCAAGGTGACCAAGAGTAGCCAGACAGAAAACATTTACAAGACAGGTAATGTGCGTTTTACTTTTCTGGTGAATCACCCTGACTTTGCTCTGATCCCAAAATAAGAAAGACACTCTTCATTCAACACTCAGGGATAAGTTCTGTTCTTTGTAGCATTAAAAAAAACCCAAGGAAACTCCATTTAAATCAATGGCTACGTCATCAAGATCCTGGAAACCAAATTTCCAGCTTGTGGACGTTGAATGTTTTCAGATATTTTTGTTATCAAGGGAATTCCTCAAGCCTTTCAGATGAATCAAATTTATCTTAGCAAACTATTTGCTTCAGGGTTGTGGGGATTCAATCCTTACTCACAAGAACAAGCTCTTACTCTTGCACCTTAACCTGCTAATCTCCTCACCAGTCTCCTCATTCACCCTCACTTAGGGCATGCTGTTTGTTGGCACGGAGCGTTGGCATGCGTCTTTGTTTTCACAGAATATACAGTTTCGTTTTGGCTTAGCACTTGACATCCTCAGTATCAATACAGTCACTCACAGAAGTAAAGGTCATTGATTTAAACCGCAGGTATTCAAGATTACTTTTTTACAATCACCACTGTCCAACATATAATTAGGCTTTCATGTGTAGAATGTGTTTCAAGAACTGCCAGCAATTTTCATTCCGTATATGGTAGTTTTTATGCCAATACATGTGCTTTATATCTAATGGGAAGAATATTTAAGAGAGTGGAAGGTCAATCTTTTATAGACAACCCAAAAAATAAAAAAAAACTGAGAAAGAAATGGAAACATGCATACTCAGCAAGAACCCTAGCAGGAAAAGCTTTCTAGGTGATTAAATACAAAAATGAGTATTGTCCAGTTGGTAAAACCATCTTGGGGCATGTATGCACACCAGTCACAGAAGCGCCTAGAATGTGGAGCCATTCAAGCTTAGCTTTTAACAAGGCAATTCTGGACCTGGCCACAGGCCAGGTATAAAAGCCCTGGGCCCAGCATGGGCTAATTTACCAAGCTCTTATGATGGCAACCTTATCTAACCAAGTTTACTGACTTTGAAACAAACTAGGAACACTCACACAGCCAGTAACCATTCATCAGCTGGGGAGACAGCAGTGAAGAGCTGGGAACAAAAAGACTGTTTAGCTAGCTCTGCTAACTTTGTTCCCCGTGGCCATTCCTAACTATGGCCTTATACCAAAAAAAAAGGGAAATATAGAAAAAGGACCCAGTACAAATAATATTCAGGATGCAAAAATGCGAGTTTAAAGAGTGTTTACAGATCCACAACTAGTTCTTCTTCCCTTCACTGAAATACAACTATTGATAAAATACAAAAAGCACCATTACACTTCGGTCTGAGTTAATTATATTGACACAGGAGAAAAATTAGGAGTTATTGCATCATTTCACCTATATCATTGTGATTAAAGCAATGCAATTTACGTATATAGATAAATTTCATACTACTATGCAAGGTAAAAATAACAGCCATTGCTGAGTACTGTATAAGACTTGATTTCATTACCTCTGCATGAACAGTTTCTAAGCATTCCACACTCAAGTTTTCTGATGGATGCAAACCATACAACATCACTAGAATGACTCAAGTTCCCCCCAGGATGTAATCAGTTCAATGTAAATAAGACAAAGCTCTCTTCACCATCAGGAAAAAAACTTAGAAACTGCAACTTCCTTTTAAAGCATACTGGAAAGCAGGAGAAATAACTTTCAAAGGAATGTTTTCACTCCTAAATAAAGACCTTTCCACCTATTGTATCAATTTCACACTCAATTCATATCAGAAATAAATATTTATGCTACTTTGTTTAGCTTGATTATACCTTCAATTTGGTGAGTTTATGCTTAAAAAGAAGGAAAGTAGATCTACCATTGAATAATAACAAAAAATAAGGCTTGTCTTTAAATCAGAAAATGATAATGATTTTGAGATTTGAATCAGATGGATTTGAATCTTCCTCTTATATCCTTGACCATTTCCAGAGAGAGATAGGAATATGTTACAATCTTTATGAAACAGAACAAAACCCAGTATTCAGTAAGTAAGCAAGCCCCTAGGGTTTCATCTTGAGGGTTAAAGGAGCCTGCTTGGTCCCTAGTTTGCCAGGTTTCATTGCTCCTAGCAGGAACTGTGTGCTTAATCCTCCATTCCCTTCTCAAATGCAATCCTAGCAAGAAGAGAATGATAGTTTTATCATGGGGAAATACTACACCACCAGTCCCCATTAATATGTATAATTCAGGAGTACTTTGAGGAGGTAGCATTTGATTTCAGTGGGGCCAAATTCACCTTTAGTCCTCAGGAGACTCACAAGGCACTTCTGTCGCTAGCTCTGTTGAGAGCCACAGATCAGTCACTCAACACATAGGAGGTTCAAGCGAGTCTGAGGGCCTGCCCTTTAAACTGCAGAGCCTCCCAAGTAATTCTGAGTTGGGTTCCCAAAAATCAAGTCTGAAAGAGGCACCAGTCATGATCCACCAGTGTAGAACAGAACAAGATGTTGAGGAGACAATCTAAGTATCTGTGTATGAAAAAAAGATGGAGGATTTTTGAAAAACAGTTGATTAATGGGAGAGTTATGACTTAAAAGGAGTGGCTTTCCAGTTCTGAAGTACCTTCCTCCAAAAAACAAAACAAGTCTTAACCCAAAGGAAGGAATGGGAGAAAAGGCATTCAGTCCTGCCATAAATGCATTTTGAGGTGAAAGAGAATAAGGTGAGGTATCTGTATCACTTATATTTTTATGATGACTTCCTGAGCATAAGCATCTGTGTCATCATACAATAATTTTAGTAGAAGCATCTAACACTGAAAGCAGAATTGCAGATCTGTTTTTATTGCAGATTTAGTTTCTAAGCAACAAATTTCTAACATTTCAAGAGGGTTGCATTCAGTTGAAAACCCATAGTTATATAAATTATCTATGTATATATGACAGAAGAGAAGGTGGGAGAAATTTCTGCAGCTTACTTTTACTGAAAACATTTTATAAAATAAAAAAAGGGAAGAAAGAACAGTTGAAAGCTATTTTGTATTGTGAAGATATTGACACTTTTGAAATGGAAAGGGCATATAGGTCTCTAGTCCCAGGTCCATTCACTGAAGAATCTTGTTGGGCTGTAATAATCAAACTCTTAAGATTTAAAGAAAAGGAGATAATTCTGATAAAGGTAATACAATACTGGGAAGAAAGAAAGCAGAGGATATAGAAAGGTGAGAGAGAGTTCATATTATTGCCTGTTCTACCCAAAAAGAAAAGACAAGAGAAGAAAGGAATTGTTGAATTTGAGTCTTTAATGCCAGGAGAGGGGAAAAAAAGTGAGAAGTGAAATTTTGCAACCTACTACCCCCGTAAAAACAGCAGGAACCATCACCATCTAGCAGAGGCAGTTGAACAGTTTATTAAGGAGATTTTTCCTTCTGCTATGGATTTCAATTATGCAGCAGTGCATGAGCTTTTCCATGTTATTTGGCCCTATTCCATGGCTTTTATTAAAGATTAAGGCTTAAAAGAGAAGAGAAAGCAAACAGAAAACAAGTACAGACTCAACATCTTGATGGAAGTTTATACTGTGGGTCTGCCTTGTTGCTTTAAACAAAATTGTTTTAGCTCCAGGCATTACAGTTTCAAACTGTGATTAGTTTAAAGGCTTACTGAATGTGATTTTATGGAGACATTAAGTGTTTTAATTTCTATGCTTATTTCCAATTCATCACATACAATCCTTAAAAGGAAAAGCATCCCAATACATTTCTATGTTTTTCATTAAAAAGTATAGTTTTCAGTAAAATAT
Organism: Neopelma chrysocephalum; assembly: GCF_003984885.1. Taxonomy (NCBI): domain Eukaryota; kingdom Metazoa; phylum Chordata; class Aves; order Passeriformes; family Pipridae; genus Neopelma; species Neopelma chrysocephalum. Next base: position 20,745,513 of record NW_020897695.1, on the reverse strand, counting down.
ATGAGTGTAGGGCATAAATGGGATGTAGGAAGCTGTCTTTGGTTAGGTCAAGTAGCAGAAGTATCAGTTTGTATATAATTATTTTTAATACTATGTAGAAAGCTGTAACTGATGGGGATCTGATTTTCAGTGTGCTGAGTTTTCCAAGCTCTCATTTGTCATGTTGAGTTTGCAGGTGCTCAGCCCCTCCTAAAAGGCAGACTATAAGTTATGAAGTCTTCTTGTCGTGGAGATGTCTGTCCAAATGTAAACTAGTGCACTGAGTCAGGTGCTGGGTTGCCCCTGTGCTCCCTCCACCACTCAGAGTATTCTCTAACAGAAAAAACCCCTTGGTGTGTTGTGGCTCACTTCTGTACTCGGGGGTCTCAAATGCCAAATAAGATTACCTCATGACAACAGGTCATAAGAGGAGCAATATCTTCCAGGAATCGTGACCTTGCAGCAGGGTAGGGAAACCTGCATGGCCCACCTGCTTCTGCCCCATCCTGCCGCTTAAGCCCAGATAGGGTGCTTGCTGCCTCTGTGCTCCTCCTTTCTACCCTCTTCAGTATTTGTCTTGGTTCTTCACGCTGCCAGGGTTTGCAACCAGAGGAGCATCAACAGAAGCAGAAAAGAAGTGCCTTCCCCAAGTGGTTCGTCTTCCATCTAACCTTCAGGCTCTCAAGTTTCTAACCAGGAATTTCTGCCATGCCTGGTGCAGCAGTGGCATCCCAGAGCACTGAATTTGTAAAGTCAGGTAGCATGTGAGAGGACTAACATCAACGTTGCCCTGCTAAGGAACATCTCAACCCCACACCTCCCACCATTAGGTGGCTGTTACCCCTTACACAGTACCCCCAGTGGTAGGAAAGAAAAGCAGGGAGCATGACTGCAGCCTGGCAGTCAGGGCAGTCACCCAGAGGGGAAGCAGGTAGCCGGGGTAGGAGGGCAAGTTCAAGGCCCTTCCCTGTGAACACAGGGTATTTTTTAACTTCTGGGCGTTTAGCATGAAGAGCAGGAAGCAGACACAGAGACCCAAGTTCCCTGTGGATCCAACCCTCTGTTTTATTATGTGCATGTACAGCAATGTTCTACAGCAGACCTCTGGTCTGATTTTGTGTCTTCAGGCTGCAGTTTAATGATGAATAATTAGGTTTTGGACAGCTCTTGGCAAAGGCTGCCACTGAATTCTTTATGCTGTAATGGATGTTAATCTGAAAATTGTGTTTGCAGTTCTGTTTGATCATCTGTAATGAAAGTGGTCAAATTTTAATTTGGTCTTACTAAAAAAAAATAAATCACCACACCTATTTAAAATCCTACTCTTGCCTTACATTGGTAAAAACAAGCAAGAATTCCACTACATCCAATGGTCATACATGACCATAAGAGATTAAAAAAAAGGTTCTCAAAAACAGTTTGAAAGTGTTAAAGGTTCAACAGCAGCATGAAACAGTGGGAACTCTAGTTATACTACATAGCCAGACAGAACTCAAAATCAGTGATCTATCATTGCAACATAGTAAGCTACAGTAACTATAAATGCTAAGTTATAGTAAATATTTGAAAACATCAAATCTTCCAAGGTACCTAGATTTGCATTTGACGGTTCTGGGAATATCACTGCAAAAATTTTTCTCAAATGTGGCAAGATGCAAGAGACTGTCAAAGCCCACATCTTGTTACTGATGTGAGACACTTGTAGCATTTGCTATGAAATACAAGAACAAATTACTCATAACTGACTGAAACACTGATCAAAATACATTACGTAGAAAAATAGGTGAAATTCAGAGTAGCTCCTGACTATATAAGATTTCAGCATGGATGAGAAAGGAAACAGGATCAGAGGCAGACAGTGTGACATAGTCAACATGACCGAGCAAGTCAATGGCAGAAACACAAATTCCAATACAATCACAAAATATTTATTTTAAACCTTCATATAGTAATAGCTGCAGAATTAATCAGTGACTGAAATCGTTAAAACAGGAACTTGTGACAATGCGGAAGTGAGAACTAACAAAATAGGGCAAATGTCTTTCCGTGAATGCCGTGTTCCTCATGCTGTGACAGTGTTGTGATGGGAGTCTGAGTGATGATGGCCTGCAAGGCTGAAGCAAAGTGGATCACATCATAAAGTCTTTATGGGGATACATTTCCAGTCACTTTAATGAATCAGAGACAAGCTAGAGCCAATAGGATTTTAGTCTGGGTAAGGACGGAGACACAGATGAATAAAGATTTCAGCATTTGGCTTTACCTTTGTAAAGAAATAATAAAAATACATTGCACATGTTGCATATCTATCAGCTACATTCATTTTATCTACAACACTTTATTGGTCTCATGCAGCTCTAGAGAACAATTCAAATCTCAAATTACAAAACCACCTAGTTTAAGGCTCAATCAGTACTGAAGCCTTCAGACCCTGAAACACAGTCTCCAAGTTCCCATTCAAATTGTCATCAAAGCTATACTCCAGCATTAAGTCAATGTCAACCTTAATGGAAGCAGATGAGGACTCCAGCTGCATCTGGTTTGACTGCCCTTTAATAACTACAGCCAATTGAGCCATATCAAAGAAAATATAAGTATTTCCTTAAAAAGTAACTATTATTTAGCTTCCAGGAAAATAATTGCAAAAATGCTGATTTAATATTTAATAACTCTTATTTTAAATACAAGATCAAAATGTCCACTGGACTAGAACAGGCCAAAAATATCACAGAGTAAGTTACAACATTCTCCTTTTGAGCAAATTTGTTCCTGTGTAGGAAGAAAAATATTTGAAAAACTCAGCTTCTGTGACAGAAGGTAAATTTAAACTCAGATCTGAGCTCTTCAAAGACTGGCTTAATCCACAGACTCTGATACATGCCTCATAGAAAAGAATGGTTCATGGAAGTCCTTCACAAGCTCTAGCCCTTGCTCACTCCGTGATGCAGATGCCTCTGCTGTGGCCTCTACCTGCTGGAAAATTAAATCTTCAACAAAACGCAGGGGGATTTTGCAGTTGCTCTTGTCAAAACCAGCAACGCCGGCATGCAACACAGAAAGGTACCTTTGGGCACTCAGGAAAACATATTAAACATGTTTTCCACTAGCTTTATTAATTTCTTTAGGTCATTGACAAATATTTAAAGCACTTCTCAATTACTTATCTAATATCATGGCCATTGTAATGTCAATAACTTTCTAAGTCACTGATATCTATGTCACTGCTTTCCTTGTCACAAACAGCAAAGTTTTACTGTCCTAACTAAAAATGGAGACCCATGGCATACAAAAATTGAATCTTAGGTAGATTCTCAATTTTTAGAGTACCTTCTTAATGAAAAAGATACTAGTTTTCTCTAGTTCTGTTGCAGACCAGTCACATTCTACATGTCTCTAATAAATTCTTCATTAGATATTCACATGCCAAAAATCAATTAAATGTTTATTTTAGAGGAGAATTTCTCATCCTATCTAGTGATAAGCTCTAATGCAGCCAGACATAGCCAGAAAGCAGAGACCCAAAGCCCTACACCGTAGTTTACTGATACAGGTATTATTTATGCTCTCTACTCCTTTCAGGCCCTTCTCTGAGCTAGGATATACGTCAGCATCCAGCTGGGTGGATAGAAATAAATTAAAATTCCACAGTGCTCATAGAGAACAGACACAAATGTAAATCTGATGGATATATATCAATAAAAATTTATCTTGATTTTTTGCTATGACAAAACATTGAACTGTTTAAGAACATCTGGAGGACAAAAAAAGGACTACAAACCACAATTTTCCTTTAGAAACATATTTAAGGGGACTTCTTCTTTGACAGAAGCACATAATTCTTAATGCATGAGATTGTTTTCTCCATCACAGATGTGAAATAGTGAATTTAGCAGAGATTTTGGAACTGATGCATTAGCAGCTAAGACAGCAAATTTTGTTTATTTTCTAAACATTTGTACAATTCATATCACGAATACCTGAAAATGTCTCAAGTGAAGTGGGGGGAAAAATACCATCTTTTAGAAGAGAACATTTCATATTTAGTTAAAAAACTTAAAATCAAAATTTCCCGTGTAAGCATTAATGACTTTATTGTATTTCGGGGTTTCAGGGGAGATGGGGGTTGGTTTGTGGGGTTTTTTTGTTGGTTCATGGTATTTTTACTATTGAGGTTTTTGTTTTGTTTGGGTTTTTTTAACAGATGAAAATAGGGAAAAAAAAATCTCTGGTTTTACATAACTATTTCCAATTAAAAAAAAAAAGTCACTTTTTAAATTCCAAAAATACTATTAACAAAAATAAATTATGAGGAGAACAAATTTTCATGCTTTGAATTTTTTTCCATAAAGAGAGAAATTTTGAAAAGAATGAAAAATTTCTGCCAAAACCCTCTTTATTTTCCCTCTGTAAAGCCCTTTTTAATTAAAATATAAATTCAGCAATAAAAATTCTACAAGTTTTCCACTAGTATTTACAAATTGGAAACACTCTTTCATCTTTCCCGCACTGAGTAGAAATAGCTTAAATTTAAATTAAAGCAGTGACTATTGCATGAGTCTTTGTGTGAGAAAGGAAAGTCTGAGAAATGTATTTTAAATCTTAAAGTAATTGTTTTAGTTTGTGGGTTTTTTTCTTTCACAAGAGGAGTGCTGTAATCCATCCCATCTTTGTCGGGAATGAACCCATTAAGTGTTCCTCCCAGTGGTCAGCAGTTTCCATTGGTTTAATTTTCAAAGAAATTTTTAAGCTGGAAGCAGGAAAACCAGAAAAATTTTGCTGATTCATTTTTCAGAAAAAAATATTTACTCCAAGAATGCTGGTTAGGACACATGGAGATTTCAAACACCCGGGACAGCAGCACTTCTGAGTAGGAGCCACACATGGGTTTGCTGAGGTTTAACTTCAAAGCTTTGCTCACTCCAGCCAGACTTCCTTTAATGCGGACAAAATCTCAGGACACTACTGACTACCTTGAGAAGAGTTCTCAGTACTAGGAACACAGATGATAAACTTTATGATCAGGAAGCTTATGTGGTGAGTAAAGCATGAAAGTACTCTGTGCTTGACAAGTTATTGGGATAAAGAGATAGGTTTGTTTGGTTTGGATTACTCAGAGGTTTTCCTATACATGCCACTTCTTTGCTTACTAAAAAATTTACTATTTAATGGTTTATAAGTTCTAAAAACACCCTTTTCCAAATACTTATGTCAATCCTTCTTCCATAGCAGTATGTTTAAACAGTACACTAGTTTATTTGAATAGAATCTATCCTCAAAAATTTTTGGTCATTTGTGAAACAGTTGGATTCATTTTTCCCCGGCACAAACCATCAAGATGAATGCCATTTTCCATTATCGGTAGAAAACAGGCCCAAGAATAACTTGCTCTTTATTTCAGTGCTGATAGAGAATAAGGATAAAATGATAAATAACAGTCCCAGTTGGCCTACCAAATCCTTTCATGAGTTTCATGCTTGCACACAAGCTGACTTTCTTCCTTCAGCTCTAACCATGGCACAGCCTAGTTGTCACGACTTTTGCCTGGAGCATTACCAGGAGCACAGTTACCATAAGAAGAGCTTGTGTTTCACCGCCACAAAACCAGGATGACAGAGCAGAGACACAAAGTCACTGGCAGAATTTGCTTTCAAAAAAAAAAAAAAGGGGGAGAAAAAAAAAGAGAAAAGAGGAGGAGAGGAAAAAAGGAGGGGAAAAAAGGAGGGGAAAAAAAAGGAGGAAAAAAAAGGAGGAAAAAAAAGGAGGAAAAAAAAGAGAGACCATAGCAGGGCCCAATTCAAAGCATTTAAATCAGATTGGAGAAATTCCAAGAAGGAGAAATCAAGAGGGTAAAATGCCAATGTGAATACATGCCAATGTCAGGCAATAGTGCTAGTCTAGGCTCATACAGTGAAATTCTGCAAGGCATTTGTGGGTCAATGCCACTACCATTACAGGCCTGCACAGGCTGTGTGAGTAACTGGAGCAAATCTGGTAACCTAGGTAGTTTAAAACAGTAAACTCCTAATACACCTAACTTAAAAACAAAATGTACAAGCAAATGATAAAACACTGTGTTCACGCTGCTCTTTGTAAGAGTCCAAACTGGTTGCAAGTTATTAGACCTTTGCTCCTTCTGTGTGTCAGTTCAAGCGAAGCCTAAGGGGAGCGTGTGCCCACATCCTATCCAACTCTCCCATGACCAAGCGTGGGCCACTCTCAGTCGGCAAGCCTAGGGGTTGCAGCCTGTATGTAAAAGCAAATCAGATCTCTTCAGAGGAATGTATCAACACAGATTATTCCCATGGCACACTCCTGCCTCTTCAAAACAACATTGCACATCCACGGAGTCACACCTGTGCTCAGTACAACACTTTACATGCTTCTACCTAAATTACATATGCCACTACAAAACATCTTAAACTGCAAAGGGCAAGTTGGACTCGTGGTAACATCAGTCTGACCTTTCTAATTTCCGTGTTATATTGCACTGGGTTAAATCAGAGATGAATGTATCCAGTCTTCTGGTTTCCTTTATAGCATCAGTGCACTGCCATTTTCAATTCTCTCCTGAGCAGTTGATTCAGAGAATTCAAGACTGTTGAAAGGTTCTGCAAAAAAATGACTGAAATAGTTTATAAATCCTAGGAGGGAGCATAACTGCACAACACTTGCAGGACAAGGAACATTCTTTACAGTGGTTATTTTATCCTGTGATTTATACTGGTCTCCTCCATCTATCACATGGCTACAGTGTTCAGTTCTGCATTGTAGGAATTCACTTTTGGCCTCATGCTACACTCGGCCTGCCAGAGCAACACTTTCCTTCTGTTTGTGGAAGCCCTCTGCATTTGTTTTCTGTGTGACGATGTCAACAAACAGCATTAAATTCTGTGGGATGCACTTTTTCTGTGTCCTTTGGTGATAAGACAGGGGTTAATATTATTTCAGTGAGAAACTGAAAGAATCCCACGATAGTCTGAACTCTAAATCAGAGCTTCAGGTATAACTCAAAAGGAAAGTTTGAGTCCATCCTCCCTCAACCTTTACCCAACTGCTGCAATGAAAACAGCTATAGGAGAGAAAGTATCTGCATCCAAGGACTGAGACACCTCCTTACACAAGTTCAAATCCTGAATTTGATGGTCCATGAGCTTTGAGGACATTCCTGTTTAAATACAGATGAGTCTTTTGGAAATGATCCACCTAACTTTTAGTAGAATTTAACTCCTGGCTATTAAGTTTCTGTGATAGAGATTATCTATCTATCTACCTTTTTCTTTTTTTTTTTTTTTACAGCTGTTCCTAGACTTAGTTTGTTTGATTTTAAACACCAGCCTCAGATCTTTATATTGCCAAAATTTCTCCCTCTTGGGCCAGAGTCAAAACCGGGTCTTAAAATACATTTCCTAACACTACTTCAAGCAGAAAGCTGAGCCAAGCCTCTGTCTTACAGCACAGGCAGGTGGGAAGGATGACTTACATCTTCCTCCGAAAACCCACAGGAACATAGTCACACAGGCCACTCACTTTCATACTATTATGATCATCTACTTTAATTCTCTGGCTATAGAAATATAGATTAAAGCTGCAATTAATATCTTTGATTCTGCCGTTCATATACCTTCACAACCAGTACTTTTAACTTTCTGTGACAGCACTTCCACAGTTCCATGCACACTCACAGCACGTGAAGCACAATAGGCATTTGCTGCCAGTAATAAGCACAGACCATCAGAGATTCACAGAGTCCTTAAGGTGGGAAGGGCCCTCTGGAGGTCTTGATCACCATGCCTGATGCTCTCTAACCCACGCCAAAAACGATTTTCCAGTTTAAGAACACTACAACAGCATAGAAAACAGTAGCTATGAAGGAAGTTGGTAAGATAATACAGTACATCAGATCACTGCAGTCACATCAGGAGATGTCTGTGCAGAAAACAGAAGCCTATGGTAGGTGGTACAGGTTCCTCTACTTCAATGGCAAGCTTGATGCAACTGCTCCAGGCTAACCTGTAGCCGCCTGAGGGTGAGCAACTTTTGCATCCCCTCAGAAAGTCTAATCAGTCAAACTTTCTTCACCATTCAACTCAGGATGTGAAATCTTAAAGGAGTTGCTTCTTAGACATCAGTGGAAATAAAATCTGATAGCAGCTTTCTCCTTAACCCAAAACCAACAAAAGCCACCCTAATTATTTCCTCTGCAGGAAGTCCCTTTGGGGATAAAAGAAGTCATACAGGAATTGGATCACTTCCTGGATTTGTGTGCCTCTATCAAATGGCACACAGCAGCAAAGCCAACAGCACCCTATCCCTACTTCAAAGTATAATCCAAGAGAAAGGAAAGAGAGATTCAGAACTAGGAGGTTTGGATTGCTTCCTCCGCTATTCTCAAGGTTTACTTGATATGTAGGCCAGCTAAAGGTCCCCTTTCCTTTGTCTAGAAGAACCTGTCCTCCTAACGTGAACAAAGGAGGAGACAGAAGTTGCAATGCAAACTGAAAGTAACAGAAAGAGAGACTGGCACAGTGGATAGAGATTTGATAATGCGGGGGGTGGGGGTGGGGGAAGAAAGAAAAAAAAGAACTTCTGAAGATTCTCTCTAAGAAAAATCAATCTTCACTGCACTGGAGCTTTTGTTAGAACATCTCACACTTTTATCTTGCTCTCTCTTCTTGACGCAGTAAGTTATTTTCAAGTTGACCATGACACTCTGTCAGGGCACCACCGCATTATTCTTCTCCCAGACAGCCCCCTCCCGACTTTGGCACAGAGCACAGTGCTCCTGTGGCAAGAGTGACGGCACCTCCAAGGGCTGAGGATGCTCACACTCATAATGGTGATTAGAAACAATCATCTGTAAAAGGATTCAACACACTTGCCTTTATGAAATCAAGAGAAAGGACACAAAGTGAGTCAGATGCAAAATGAGGTGGAGCATGAGAAAGTTGTCAGAGACAGGGGAGACACCTCTTGTTTTTTGGAGCTTTAAATGCCTAGTAGCATACCAAAATTCAGTATGCAAGTGAAGAGTTCACAGCAATTTAGCTTTTTTTTTTTAACATGGCTTTTCTAGATAATTATTGCCACTTTATTGCACCTACATTGCTAGAGCAGCAACTTGAAACCCTGCTGTGGCATCGTTCAGAGACAGAGCACAAAATCATGCCTGTCCTTAGGTACCTGCAGTCGGAGATAAAAGAGAAAAAAGGCAGAAGACATTTCCACAGGAGGTATAGGAATCCAGATTTTACATGTGGTATAGGAAGGGATACTGCAGGCTTGATCCATGTTTCACCAACGCAGACCTGAGCCCAAGTCTTTGCAGTCTAGATGCTAAGTCTAACCAAAGGAATTGCTTTTCCCTTGGAGAAGGCATTGGGGTGGTGTGCCTGCAATGCTGATTGCAGCTGATGTTACGAATAGATAAACACAGTTTGTCTAGAAGAAAAGCCACAACCTCGTGCCATACCAAATAACACCTACATGCTTTTTAAAAAGCCAAAGTAATTCTGTGGGAAAAGTGTAAGTCCAGTCACAAGGTAAGATTTATACCTCAGTTGCTTACAGGATTCTTGAATTGTGTTAACAAAAAGTTATTTAGCCAATCTTTATTTTAGTTTACTCGTTTGGAAACAGAGCTTGTATGAGGCATAGTAGGCATCTAACACTTACCATTCTTGAGACAGAAAATAGACAAGGGTAAATATTATTGCTTACCCTTTCCTCATGATATGTGGATAAGCAGTTAAGTAAGAATACTAATGATCCTAACACTATGGACAAGGTAATATGACTACCAACTGACAAGCTTAAAGTTGCAAGGTACAGCCTTCCACTGAATAGATAGTCCATCCTGGTCATCTAGCAAACTGCACATCCAGAATGCTTTAGAAATACTGCACAAGCCCAAGGTTTTGCAGGACTTTGCATCTAGTATAATGTTTCCAGTCCAGGATGAGGTTACTAAATGGATGAGTTATTTCAGAAATTTGAATTTCAATTGCGAACACTGGGCTGAAATACCATCTTTTCATGCACTCACAAGGACACCTTGGTAAATGGAAATATTGCCAAATGCCATGTGTATGGAGGAAAAAGGTGTACACTTCTGTACTTCAGAGAACTTGCGTTGTAGTGATTCTGAAGTCTAAGAGGTGTTACAGTCTCTGAATAAAGTGGAAAAGATGTTGAAGAAAAGCAGGAAAATAATCATACCTCATTTCCTTGATGGTACCCCAACCAGGTGTGATCTCAAGCATACACATCAAAGGAAGATTGAGATTTGCTTTCCCTCTGGAAGGATGAAGACTTTCCACAATTCAACATGGTACTGAACTATTTACCATTCTTACTTTAAGAAATAATTAACTTTGCTCACTGGACGAAAGATTGCTTTCCAGTAATTCATGCACAGTTTAAATAGATACAGACAGACCAAAAACCACCCACCCACATTAGCACCCAGAATGTTTTAGCAATTGGAAAAAAAAAGATAACCCAATAACATCACCACACCAGAAAGACTGTCCCCAAAACAAGAACTACAAGCCCAGAACATCAAAAGTTAAAATTGCATTTAAAAGAAATTCTTGTGTTTTGAAGAAGAAAGACACAGAAGTGGCAATATTCTAATTAAAGCCTTCTGCAAAGCCCACAGTTGCTACCCACAGGTCCTCCACAGAGGAGAACGAAAACCTTTTGCTGGGAAAGGAGTCAGCAAATCCGTAACTGAGTCTTCTGCACCAAGCTCTAAGCACCTTGCACACTGCTGACCTGTCTCTCAGAGAAATGCCTCATGACAGTGGCATACGGGTAGAGACAGTCATCACCCAAGGAGATACATACAAAATGGGCTCTGAGATCAGCTCAGTTTAGATCAGGCAGAAGAGCCAATGGATTCACACCAAGATATCCATCCAGAAACCCCCAAGCACAAGGCAGCAATTCTGTTATTGCAGGATGTACACTGGGAGACGCTGCCATGTAGATCAGCAACTGGCTCTAATGCTGAGCGTGGATGGTGACCACAGCAGTGATGCAGAGATCAGCTCTGCTCAGCAGCAGCCCTCTCCCCAGTTGTGGGAGCTGTAGGGAAATTCGCATTTATCTACAAAATAGGAATTTCGTCTCCACATATTCACCTACTCAAAGATTTTCACAAAAGGAACATTTTGACCTCCAAGTTTCACTCTAAGTGCAGCTTTATATATGGCAAATTGGTTTCTGTTTGAGGTGGCTGAGGCTGTCCTGCTCTCTCACAAAGAAGAGACACTCAGCAGCAGCGCAGGACACAGTGCTGCCCCAGTGATATACCTCACATACTGTCTAATTAGTCATGAGCTGAGGAAATAGAAAGGTTCTCACAGTTTGTTCTTGGGGGTATGCAGTTAGTACTGTTTTGACATATTTGTGTGAAGAAGCTTTTATAACAAAGTTTATGGAAACTGTCAGTTCTACCATTAGTAAATAACTGAAACAGATTATTAATGCAGGGGCAAACCAGTGTAGGTGTACAGATCTGTATCCGCTGGAGACTTGCTCTCTTGGTTTTTTGAGATGTTCTTCATGAGAACTAAAGCTAAAGGCATCAGCACACAGCTTCCCAGACAGAGGTGGTGCTCCAGTGCATCCAGAGTTAGGACAAGATTTCATCTCAAATTGTGGATATTTTCTGGAAATCTTCAGAAGCAATCTGTGCCTCTTGCTCATCACTTGCAAATGCTCCTTCGTGTGTAAAGGCACACGTAAGTCTACACCTATTTCATGTGAACATGACTGAAGTAAAGTTCCACAAGATTTACCATACTTTCCTTAAAGAATCACATTGGAAAAACTTAAAGAAGCCATAAAAGGCTTCCTGCTGGAAAGAAGCTACAGGATAAATCTATAACAAAACTGACTTTCTATTAGGTTTAGGTCCCTTGCCCTAATGTGGCAGGATTTTAACAGCTGTAGTACCTTTTGAAGCCTCCTACTTTAAGTGATTTCCAGAAACTATTTCAGTCAATTGCATTTAAAAAAAAAAATTTAAAAAAGGAGGAAATTCATCACGTTGTGTATAATTTCTCTTTACTTGCCCAAAAGCTACATCAAATCAAAGCATAAAAGGAAATTAACTATGGATATTTTCAGTAGATGTCTCCTAACCCGTTATTTGTTCTGTTTGCATGAGAAATCAAAGGTAAGAGGTTTATGTGCAGATGCCACACTCCTCTGAGATCATCTGTTAACTGCTGTGAGACAGAAAACAGTTTCAGAAGACAGGAAAAAAAAGTCATTTGAGAAGGTTTGCTGCTGGCAGAACTACCTTTTTTTCCTACTTCAGTTAAAATTTCCCCTAGGCAAAAAAAGGCAGAAGCATTGAAATATTTAAAACAAAACATGCAACTGCAAACATGCAACCACTTACAGTTAAGTTTTATTATAAATGTGACAAGGTGTGAAGAATAGTCCTTGCTAGCTTGTGCCACGTAAGCAGAAAATCTTTGCAGAATGGCTCATTTTGTTCCCAGTAGCAGTTCTGCTCACAGATCTGATTGAGACACAAGTTCACACGTATGTATGACACCCAGCTGCAATGGACTGGTAATCCCGTCCAACAGCACAAATAGATTCAGGAGACAAAGCATTTCATAGCCCATGTCAGATGCCTGAAGCCGGATAGTATAAACACTATTCCTTCTGCAGATGGTCAGGAAAGAATAGGAGAAACATCAACTAGGTCTCCTGAGTTTCATTTTTAGCATGTTGCAGGGCATAGCTGAATAAAGATTTGAAATCAAATGCAAGGTTTCACCAGCTTTTCTGCCAGTAAGGGGATTGTTTCTGCTCTGGAAAAGACTAAGGACATGGTTGCGTGTCAGTAATGGTTCTGATCTTCACTGTCTTATTTGAAAAGGAAAACCACGAAGAGCAGAAACTGGTGGGTTAATTTGCCTGTGTGACAAGAAAAGAATGAAATTTTTCAGTCAATAGGTAGGGTCTAAATAGATAGATAGTGCCTCTCACAGCACTGCTGAAATGCAGACATTATGCAGCAAACAGTGGGAAAGAGTGGAACTAGTGGAACAAACCCAGACTCATGTCTGGAGACTGTTAGCATTCATTCAGACGGAGCAGACAAGCCCTGGACATGCTAAGGTTTTCCACCAAAAATCATATAAATCAGCATCTCCTCACAGTGAAGGGCTTGGGTTAAATCTAGTCAGAATTTGAACTCATGACTTTAAGAAGTCAAGACTCCAAGAATCTCTTGCCCTAGCACATTAATCTATCCCTGAAAAAAAATTTATATAGTGTGTAAGAAGATAGAGATACACTGACAAAATGAATCTCAAATGAATCTGTGAATACAGCCTGAGCTTTAACATACCAAAAGGCTATGTGCCTAACAAATAGACCAAAGGCCTAAGTCCGCAAGCAGAGAAAAGGGAATCCTGAAAAAGCAGGGTTTGGGGGAGTATAACACCCTGCCATTGCAGTTGGACTCACAACATAGGAGGGAATCTCTTCCATTTTGGCAATTTCAGGAAAGCACAGTGAGATATGAGAATTTAAAAGCAACATCTCTTTTGCAGATGGGAAATAATAAGAAGTGGAATAAAGCCTGATGATACTCGTGTCTAGTCACAGAGAGAGCACTAGAGGGGCTTTGATAGTCTCTAAGTCACTGCTCCCATCCCTAATGTGTACAGTGTGTATTAATATATTTCATACATTTTCTTTGCCAAGTTTAATGGAAACAGAGGCTTTCAATGAAAAGGCTAACTGAGCCAAAACTCACAAATACCCAGCTATACTGTCTATACACTCTGCCTTCCCATTCCCCCTTCAATAAAAGAGCATTTAAGTGACATTTTTTCTACTTGGCTAATGTGGAAGGTGAACTGATCTGTACTGTGAAGTTCTATATTGGTTCCTCTCTTATTTTTTCAGAGATGAAAAAGGAAGGAATAGAAAACAGCCTCTTTAAATGAAATATGCTCTTGTCAAAACAATTTAACAAATGGAAAAGGCATGCCCATTCTGCTAGTTTTCCAGAAGTTCATCAGCCTCACTCTTAAACATTAGCATGTAAGAAAAATTACTCTATTTGTTCTTTATGATTTGTTCCCAAGATCAAAGTGCTGTGGGTTGGAGGGTGTTTGACATCCAAGAAACACTCGCTGCTGCAATATTGTCTGTAGTGCCTTTTGTTAGTTTTGTTTCTTTATAAGGCTTCAAAGAACAGCAGTCAACACTTGCAGCACACTGGCATCCCATCAAATGCCAAACTTGTCCTTTCAGAGCACATGGGAGAACATTTTTATGACGCTTTCATTAGGTCCTCTGGTAGAAGCAACTGGAAATTGTCTCACATCCCAATCTTCTTTCACTTGCAAGAGATTTGTCCAACAGTGAGGTGAACACTGTTAATCCCTTATTTTAAAGAGATCTTACAGCCTTATATAGATAATAGCAGCAATTTGTTTTGGCTAATCTATAAATAATTGCAGGCTTCATTCTGGTTTTGGGGCTGGTTTTGAGGGTATTTTGGGGGTTTGGGGGGGTTTTTTTGAAGTAGAACTTGTTGTCCAATGTAGTGTTTTTCATTTTTTTCAGTAGTTTGTATTTAGCTCCTATCAGATGGTGGATGATATTCAAAGGGATGAAAATTTGTGTCAGTAACATAAAACTGCTTTATTTAACCAAACCAGTTTAACTGACTCAATTAGCTTACACGTATTGTTTCAGTGGAAATGTTTCAACACCTACGGCTCAGTTTCAGAAAAGCAGTTTCAGTCAAGTTCAGTTAGCTTAGCTGAGTTAATGTGATTTAAAAAGCAGCTGCTCCAAATTCCACCTCGTTATAAGGACAGAAACTTTGTTTACTTCTAGAAGGTAACCACAGTTACAAACACATCCTTCTATCTGCAGATGGCCCATTTATTTGAAACAATTAATCAAGTGCAAATGACTTTGCTACAGATAAATAAATAAATATTAAAAAACATACATAAAACACTATATGTCCTAAGGGCCATAGGTCTAGAATGATCATCTGGCCCAGGTAGTCTAATCCCTAGCTCTCAAGAGTAACCTTCTTACAGATAATCCCCTTTATAGACTCATTGAGCTTCATCTTCTACTGAATTTTGTGCCCCGATTGCTCCCATGGAGTAGTCAGAGTTCCAAGCTCAGCCACTTTAATAGTTAGGAACTTTCTTAACCCCAACCAAAATCTACTCTTGGCCAGTTTATAACCCTCTGTTCCTTTGCCAACATTGCCCTTCAGATTAAGAAGTTATTTTCTGCCATAATGTATTTAAAGACAAAAAAACTTGTACTCTCTCAGGTTTTGCCTTGCCAAGTTAAACAATCCAACCTTGTTTGTAAAACAAATTCTCCATTACCCTGATCATCCCTATGGCCTTGTCTATGCAAACTTCAGTTTCAGATAATCTTTCACTGCTAGTCAAAACCATATGTGGCATCTTAAACAAGGTCTCATTAATGATCCTTATATGCAGCCAGTAATACCTCCCTGTCTGGAATTACCTTTCCTGAGACACCCTAGGATTTTGTTTACCTTTGTCATATCTCCGAAGCTTATGTCAGCTTCTGACAGAATGAGTCCTGTGTATTTCTTGATTGTTTCCAGCTGATGACCTCCCAGCTGACAGCAGCGGGTTTCAGTAAAAGCCCCCAAATGCATGATATTATCTTCTGCATTCAGAAATTTTACCCCATTTGTAGACCTCAGTATCATCCAGATCTTTCTCTGCACTATCTCAAACTCCTGTTGGACTGCTGTCCCAAACTCCCTTTATACTGCTGATGCTACCCAACTTTGTGTCTGTGATTAAAGAATTACACAAAAGCTGTTCCCCAGGACGAACTGCCCAGAACATAATTAACAAATAATTAAAAAAACCCTAACCCTTTCTCTGTGCACCAGGTACAACCTGCCCTAGGTACTTTTCAAATCAGTAAGAAAGCCAGAGGAGTAAATTGAAGCTGGGAGAAGAGAGAGAGCTACAACCAGCACAATCACATCACTGCTTTAATGTGTCAACGATAGCAATTTTTCCCCAAGACAGTATAGTAATGGTGAATGTAACAAGACAGACTTCAGTGAGACAAAGGACAGAGTTTGTGTTTGACTTGAGCTTATGTGCTCAAGAAGGTTACTCCGTAAAAGGTGGTGTGAAAGATGGCACGGCCAAGTTTGTGCAAGAAGACAACAAAAAACCAACAAATTACTTTGATTATCTGATAGAACAAAAAAAGACCCAAAAAGCAATGTAAAATGGCAAAGGCAAGTAGAGAGGAGTAAAGACACATCAATTTTGGTACATTGGAGAGTTTGAACTAAATACAGGAAAGTTATTATGGAATCTAAATTATAAACACAAACAAAGATTATTTCTGGCAAAACCACATCTGTAATGAAATGTGTCCAAAGGAGAAGACAACTGAATCCAGAAAGGCCCAAGGAGGGCAGATGTCCTCACCAAGGGGGTAGATTCATGTTATTAAAACAACATATAGAATATTAAGGAGTATCTTCAAATTTAAGGTCTGAGAGAGAAAGACAGAAATTAAATCTGTTAAGAAAGAAATTGAAGAAAATCTGGATTCACAAGAAGAAAAACTCTTGACTCAAGAAACTTTTGGGAACAGAAATTTTCAAGGGGAGAGGAAACCAATGAAATGTTAAAGCAAATAATGATATGATTTCTTTTCACCTCCACCAAAAGCCTTTTTTTTCTCTTCACAGATAACCTACCTTCTGACTTCTTCCTATTGTAACAAAGAAATTCTTCATTCAGCAGAAACTATTCCCACCACGCAATGCCTTAGGAAACTGGTGTCAAACATATAGTTTACTGAAATTACTGATGTTAAATCAACCACCAGTCAATTATATCTGAAGCATGCTGTCAGCTCACCTACTAAAAAAGCTGTGATTTACTAAATATGCTTGTCATTTTCCTTTGAGCAGAGTTCCCAAAACATGTGTGTTTGAAAACTGCTTACTCAAATAATAACACAGGGACTTCTGCAAGAAAGTCAATACCACCAGAAGCCTACAATATTTTCTCAGAAATAATCCACCAGTCCCTTGAGTACTATGGGGTGCTAGTCTTCCAGTTGGATAGCTGAGAGCTCAGAGATGCATCCAAGCTTACACTCTGTAGAGCTTAGTGCGGTGATGCAGTCACGTTGGCTGTAAAGACATGGTTCTCATCTCCCTAAAGAATAACCAATTCCCAGTCAAAGAAATGTTAATACCAACAAACAGAAACAGAATACAAGCGACACTGCTTCTTTCTCCCTCTTGGGAAACCTGCCTAGTGATTATGAACATAATGCAACACATATAAATTGCTTTCTGCATGGTAGACTTCTACAGTTAAATAAAGAAAATTATAATAATCATCTTCTTCTGTTACTACATGTTAAACACTATTGTTTGGATGGGACAACAGCAAGTGCACATATAGAGGAAATTAATATGTATTTCAGATAACTGAGTGCAATATGCATCTGTTTTAAGCTACTAACATGTATTTTAATTTTTTCGAGGTTTAATGAAATATTCCATAGAACATAGTATGGAACATAATATAATGTATAAATGTAAATGTTATTGAATTTAAATTTTTTCACAGGTGCACATATTTCTATACATACAAACACGCTTTTTAGGAGAAAGTTTAATTACATTTAGACTGCTCTTTTTGTATTTTTCTGAATTTTTACAATGCCTTTATGAATAAACAATGAGATGCTGAAAGAGTGAATGAAATAGTTCATCCTCTACAGCTCCCCAAGGTGTTAAGAATAGCAGAGTCAGGAAATGAGCTAAGAAAATCCCACTCTAACATTTAAATACTAGTCATAGCAGCACATAACATTAAAAACTTCAAGTAAAAAACCCTATAAGAACATAATCATTCATCTAGAAAAAAACAAATAGAAGATGAACAGTTTTAGAATCCATGTTTCACAAAACATCACAAATGTAACATGAAACTCACTAACCACTGTTTTAAAAATGCTGAGCCAAACAGAGGGAAAACTCAGAAGGCAATAGTTTATCTAGAACATACAATAAGCTAGGCAAAATCCTTATTTCCCTTTGCAAGTCAGAATATTGCTCACTTAGCATTTTGCTACCTAAAGTCTCCTTCTACCCCCATTTGTAGGTAAACAGCACGAATTCCTTTCCAGTACTGAGTGAAGCTTCTCACAACTTGGCTGAAATTCAAAAAGTCATCCCATTTTAGCCCAGATAGCACAGCCTGGACTTGCTCATCTTCTGCTCTCCAGCTGCAGCCAAAGAACGACTGCTCCCATTTGTTTCATCCCTGCTATATCTCAAATTGCCTTCTGCAGTTCAACAAAGCCTTCTACACTCATTGCAAAGCTTTTCCTAAATTTCATCAGTTAATGTCAAGCCTTTGGACACACCTAAAACACATCTACTGCAGTAGCCCTGAGAAAGCAGCTCAAACACAGAGTCCACTGTAATTCTTCCAAACACCACTCTTCATAACACACCTCAAGTCCCTACATTTTCATACTGAACTGTCCCCCACCTGCAGCAATCCTGTTCTCTAATCCAATCCACATCACCCCAAATGGAGGAATAAACCATGGGTATGAAAGAAGATTGAGCTATTCAAACATAAAAAGGCAATTTAAAGAGAAATTCCTCTAAAATATGATGTAAATATATGTGAGAGTTATAAAAGGTCAAACAACAGATTAAGGCCAAATAAAAGAAATTTTGGCATTTGTACAACGCTGTGTTCACATAAAGACAGTCCAAAAGCATTTTCTTTCATGTCTCTTTTCTTTTTGTGTAGTTCAAAATGCTGAAAACAACATAAAGAAATAAAATAAGAAGGTGGAAACATAATCAAAATTCATTAATCACCTAAAATAATTAAGTTTTATCTTTAGAATTTACCATTACACTCATTGAGTCTGACTTCTGCACACAACACAGACCATCAAATTTCACAAAGTAGCTCCAGAATTAATCAAAATCTTTAAAAGACTCTGCTGAAAAGCCTTAAACCCTGGAAGGTCTAAGCAGCACATAAAAAAAGCCATTAGATTTCCTTGATTGCAATTACAAACAACACCAGAGAATTTTATCTGCAAACAGCCCCTTTTAAACAAAAAATAAATGCAAGGCCAGTGATCTGAATCCTGCTCACTGACGTATGACTAGCAGTTTCATTCAGAACTTAAAGACTGATAAACAGTCACAAGCTACAAATTTCAGATCTTTTGGTGAATGCATACCTTTATTCTTTTTTCTTCTCCTCTTCTGCCTTTTCATGAATCCTTATTCAAAAGTGACACATTTGTTCAGTTCAGGGAGATTCTTCTCTCTGGAGGGGAAATAATTTTTATCAGTAAGACTCCCTGGTGATCAGGTAGACTTGGAACTGCTGTTAATCAGCCTTTTTGACATGGTACCTTGAATAGCACTTCCCATGATGCTTTGTGTGCCTACCTTAATTCTTTCCTTTTGAACTCACCATGACTTACAGGTGTCTTTTTTTCCCTTTGTGTGTGTGAAGTTATCCCTCTATTAACTTTAATTGGAAAGGTACCTTTTGTTCCCCCAGAGTAGTCATATACTAACCACTGAACTCCCTAGGCTCAAATTTCTGGGGTAGCAAGAGTTCAGTTTTCTGATAACTCAAAAAAAAAAAGGATCCAGAGAAAAATTTGATGCCTTTATTATTCCTAATAAAATAAATGATATTTGATATTTACACTAAAGACGATTTGTTGCATCCAGCAAATATAGAGGATTATACTGCAAGTCACAGTGAGTTCAAAAAAAAAGGAATTAAGGGTAGACACAGAACATCACAGCACAGTGACTTGCCATCTGCAAACCCTAGTGAAATGTATGCTGCTATAAATAAAAAAATAAAGTCTTTTTTTTGAGGCACTGGGAGAAATCTACGTTCTTTCATAGAAGCAATAAAGCTTTGTTTCCTGGAGACTTGTACCTTCTCTCAAACTCCACTCACCTCCCTCACAATACCACTGTTGCTGAGAGAGAGAACGCATCCCAGCCAACCTCCACCTTACTGCACTCCAATTAGCCACACAGGACACCTGCCCAGGATGGCCAGATAGTTACCAACCAGAATATGTTACAGCTGAGTTCCCACCTTTCCCTCAGTATTTGCTCTCATTTGGGGGCCATCCCCTATTTGTCAGAGCTTCAGAGACTTCTGCTGCTCTTCAAGGTCTAGAAGAAACTGTGTGAGGCCCCAAAAGTTTCTGTGAGGTGACAAGCACATATGTGCTTTGAATAAAACACATTTCTTTAAGAAAGCTAATTAAAAGTAAGATATCCCTGGGCATTTTGTTGCATATTGAAGAAATTTGTTCTCACCTATTTCATAGCTTGATTGTGGTCAAATAAAATGCCAAAAAAAAAAAAAGATGTTACACATTGGTCTCTGAATCAGAAGCTATGTCTGAATCAGAAGCTACGTCTGAACTTTCCCAGAAAGCTGTCTCATCACCTTCGTTCTGTTCAACCATTTGTAGCAGCACAACATGAGCTAAGATTCATCTTGTCTTGATTTTCTTTGTACCAGAAGAAGAATTTGGACTAAGGAGGGGCCAGAGCAGCAACATAACCAATGCTCCTGCTCCACAGCTCAGTTGTAGCGGCAACTGAGTTATAGCAGAAACTATCACCCTCTTTGTATTGACAGATGAAAAAAAAACCCACCCCTAAAGGTGCTCAGCATTTTGCCAGCCAGACAGTATAGAGCTGACCCATTTCTTTCTGCATAGGGTAGTATCTGGAGCCCTTTTTGTTTTTAAAGCAGTCATCTTAGGGCAGCTAGCTATAGTATTCGTGCTTAAGAAAAGTGGTTGAGTAAGCTACTGACCCTGTGTCATACTCCTTTACACCTGTCTATATAGCAGAGAATCAAATTCACTGTCTTCAGTACAAGGTCTCTCTTCATACCATTCATGAGTGAGAGCAAGAAATTAACATCCACTGTACAGGCCACCTCCTTCCTCATCTACAATTATGTGAATCATTTATCCTGCTCTCCTAATCAACAACTAAGTAAGGTACAAGCAGATGTGACTGAAGCTTCTATGTGCATTGCTGACCAGATTAAATATACAACCATGCCTTTAATACTCAACTGTTTTTCTCTTCTCCTTAATCCCTGAATGACCACAGACTAAAATGCAGGTAAAAATTATTTAAGTTTTTAAATGGTCTAGTTCAGTACATTAAAGTACCTGCACTTTGGAGTCCAGTCTTATTTCTCCCTTCTTCTTTTTTAGCATTAACCACATGTTACAAACCAAAGGCGTTGTATCCTCCTAAGAACTACTGCACAAAACTGTCCTTTGCAAAAATTTGCCAGACTACAGGATAGGATTAAAATCACTGATCTGACAGCACCCCTCACAGGGTGTATTTACCAAATATTTTACTCACATAGTGTCATCCCTGAAGGTATTCAAGGCCAAGCTGGATGGAACTCTGAGCAAACTGGTCTAGTGGAAGGTGTCCCTCCCCATGGCAGAGGGGTTGTAACTAGATGATCTTTAAGGTTCCTTCCAACTCAAACCATTCTGTGATTCTATGATCATTTCAGTGTTTCAGGCAGAAATAAAGTTTGAGAGAGCACTGCTACTTGAAGTGACTCACTGCCAGTGAAAGGCATTGGTAAAAAGACCTTCGGAGAGAAAAATCTACTTATTCATCCAAACTACAGACCAGGCAGCTATTTGTTCATCAGGACCCTAAAAGCACCTCATTCGTGACATAAAAGTAATGCCCTGGGAGGAAAGACTGCTACAGTAACCCCTTCCTGAAGGCAGACCCATCTAGCCTTGTGCAGCAGCTACAGCAAATCCTAACATGGGGGCAAAATGAGATGGAAAAGTTTGTGGGTCAAGGACATCACTTAAGGGCAAGAGGAGACTCGACTATGGAAAATTTATGTAATTTATTGCCAATTAAAAGAGAATTGGATGCTGAGACAAAAATTAAACCACCACCTTGCTCCCATCTACTCCTTTTTCCAGGCTCATCTTCACTCCCGACTCCTCTACTCCCTCACCCCTGAGGGCTGCTGCAGTCAGCCCAGGGCTGTAGGGCACAGCTGTGCCTGGCTGTGCCCAGCACAGGGCAGCCCAGCCAGGCCTCTCCTCACCAACACCCCTACAGCCTCTGCCAGCACCTCGCCCCAGCCCAGGACCATGCTGAAGAGCATCATGGCAGTCAGCACCTTTTTGAGCCCAGCAGTATCCTTGGGCCATCAGCAACTGAACCTGGGGAGCAGCAGGGTGTCCAGTAGCCTGCAGCCAAAGCAAACTGCTCCCAGCCTGCCTTAGCCTGCCAGCATCCAGCCTGGTTCCTGGCAGATGCGGTTAGTGCACTGACAGAAAGCAGCACAGGGACAGAAATTACAGTTCTTAGAATCAGTGTTCTTTTCTACCCAAAAAGGTAGTACAAACAGAGCTTTCCTTACCACATAAATAGATTATTGGGGGGGGATGCCATACAGAAGCTTTTCCCAGTGTGATTCAGCTTTCTGGGGAAGTTTCTGGGAAAGCACCATTGCAAGAATTTTGGCCTTTAGGACTGAAGTAACAGGCAGTAAACAAAAGTGAATTAAAACGACCATGGAGCTAAAAGAAGATGCTCCAAGCCCTGGCACCAGCAGCCCTCCCTGTTGGGACTGCAAGGCTGCCTCGTACCAGCTCCAAAATTAGTTCTTCTTCATCCCTCTGACTGCCAAATCGCCTCCCTTCCCAGCTGAGGCAACACACCAAAGAGATGTGCACTGAGACTGCTTAAAAGCAAAACCAGGCCTGGAAGTCTTTCCTCCAGCCCCAAGAGCAGCCATTTGAGCGCAAGCCAGGCCATGCAGAAGGTGGAATTAGTTTTTCCTACATGCCCTTCCTGGGCTCCAGGGGAAATCAAGTTCTGCCATTAGGAGGGAAAGAGAAATAAGCCCCTAGCAGAGGTCATTGATAGGACCTGTGCTATCTTGCGCTGCTGGCACAGGCGTGATACACAGCTCTGTGCTGCACAACCCAGTTCATCTGGGCTGGTGGTGGTCAGCAAAACACTCAGGTTCTAACTGCTGCATTTGCTGGAATTGTTCAAAACATGTGTGGATGTGGCACTTGGGGGCATGGCTTGGTGGTGAACGTAGTGGTACTGGGCTAATGGTTAGACTCGATGATCTTAGTTAGAGGTCTTTTCCAACCTTAACGATTCTATGATTCTCCTTCCCTTCCCACCCCACCTTTGTTACCAACTGCAAGGACAATGCATGAAAGAAGGCACAGGATGTCTCACTGGTACAAAAACCCTTGCAGGCTGCTCTGCAGCATTGGCAGCCCTCACCCCCACTCCAGCTCCACAACTTGTCTTTGAAATGGCCTGATGACTGATTATGGGAATCTTCCCCATGCAGTACCCCCACACCATGACATCTCAATCATACTTCTATTTCTTTTATAAAATAAAAAATGTTTTTTCTGGCCCAGTATGTTTATCAGTTAGTCTGAGCCAGTTATCTGCACAGGTTTACGGTATGCAGCCTAGAACCATTAGATTTTTATCACGTCTTATGAAAATCATACACAGCTTACTCTTGTAGCTGTATATTACAAGGGAATCATGTATAGAGAGACTGGTTCTCCTTAGATTACTATCTCTGAATTGATGCTGTATGAGGCACAACTGCTTAAAAGGTTATAACTGAAGTAATTTTTGCCATTACAGGTAATTTATGGCTCCTGTGTGTCTGACCTGTCAAATCTTCTTAGAGAGATCAAACAGGGTCTGTTTGTCAGATGCATTTATCTAACACTTGTTCCTCTGCAAGATTCAAAACGCAATAGTTATTCTTTTCTTGGGTGTCAATTTTCCCCTGTACATCTTGCCTCTTAGTCCTTGTAAATGTCCTCCTAATGCAAAATGCAGGGGTGCTTCAGCTGCAAATGTGAGCAATGACTACCTCTCTACAGGAATTTTTAAAGGAGAGAATTTTTTTTCATAAGCAGGGCTCCAATCCTTCAGAGAGATCTGAAGTTATGCACACAGATGTTTTGAAGATCCAGCTGTGCCTCAAACCTTACCGCATTATTTTCCCCTCAGCTTTACGTAAATCTGAGCTGATCTCTGCTGTTGGGAAAGAAATCCTTCAGGAAAACTTCAGGAGAACAAAATACCCTTTCACTGGATAAGTCAAGTGTATATCCTCAGCCCCTTCCTGCACATCAGCCTCCACTTCACCACAAGGCTCAGCCCTTATGTCCTGCCAGGTTTCCTCTTCTCACGTGGCTGGAAGTTATATTCTGCTTTACATACTCGAGGCTATACCCCAATCACTCACAGGATGACAAAAGTTGTGACAGTTTCTTGTTTGCTCTGCACAAATTTCTCAGCAAACTGAGCACGTGTAGAGACAGGCAGGAAAGCAGAGGAGGGCTCAGTGACGACACCCACAGGGCAGCACAGGGGAACACAAAGCTCATCTTGTGCGCGCACTCTGCTTTCTGCTGTGCAGACTCTTTGGGGCTACAATAGCTCTGAGGGTATGCACAGCAAAGACAAAATGTTAGCCAGATAATGTAGGGGGAGGGACAGGAGGCACATTTTTCAAGAGGTCTGGGGATTTTGAGAAGTATCAGTCTGCATGAACCTCGCCAATGGAGCTGAGGAGATGGGAGAGGCTGTCTAAAGGACTCACTTCATCCTGTTCCCCCAAGCAAGGAACACCTGGAAAAGAAAGGATGTGCTTCTGCATCAGACACAGGAGTCTTACAGAGAGAAAGGGCATGGGAGAGTTCAGTTGTGATGTTATTCAATGCCACATGGCCCCACAACTTGGGCCCACAGGGTGCTGGTGGGGAAAGGAGCCACAGATGGGCTGAGTAAAAGGAGGGTCCACACTCTCTGCTTCCCTTGTAGCACCACAATGCTCCCTTACAAACAGGAGACGGTGGAGCCTGCTGCTGCACTGTGCAGTCATGGCCATAAGAAACAGTGGGAGTAACGTAAAAAGGTAAGGAGTCCAGCAACACTCAGACACACTCATGTTTCACGTTTATGGACATTTTACCCATTCTACTGTCCAAAAGGCTGCATTTCTCAATGGCTACAAAGTGTGAAGTGTCTGGAAACACAGTATGCTCACTGTTGAGGAAAGAAATTTACAGAAGAGCTTTGCCAGCTTAACTCTACATTAAGTTTTACCTTCCCATCAGGTATGAAATGACAGGACATGCTTAAGCAGGCACTATGATTGGAATCCTAGAGAGAAATGAATAAAATAAATAAAATTAAATAGGAAACAAATAGATATAATTTATTTATTCAATAATAAATAAATATAAAATAATAAATTCTTATTTAAGTAATAATAATAAATGAAATTAGAAGAACTATACTTTGCTGAAGGTGAAATCCTTTAAGTAAATTGACTGAAGCGGGTTTCTTCACTGACACATCTGTTTTTACAGGGTGTATGGTACAGAAGTTTTGTGCAGCAAATGGAAAATATTCGGAAAAAAATCAATTCTTCAAACCATGTATACAGGACAAAGTTTCAGCTGCAAACACATGCAAAATCTAAAGTTCTCAAGATCTAAGGAGCTGGCCCAATAACACAGTATGTGTTTAAGAAATGCCAGTCTTTAATTCAGAAACATCTAATGCTTGCAAAAACTGTTCCTCACATCAGGGAAAATGTTGGTGTTGCCAATTTCTTGACATGGCTTTAATGTCAGATAGAATTAAAAACTGACAATCAAATAAGCTAGAAATCGCTGCTGCATGTTATAAATGATTTACATATATGGTTACAGGAACTGCAGAAGTATGTTAGTTGCAACACATCACTAACAATCTCATAATCAATATAACTGTTGGAAATATTGCCCAGCTCTGTGGATGATTTTCATCCACATTTTTGAATCTTTCTAGACAATTTGAAAAGAATCCAAGTATATTTATTCAAAATTCATTAAAAGCCTAATAAGTGTAATAATAAATAATTTGCTTCTTCACAGAATAATTTTAACACTGACTTATTTTACCACACCGATAAAATCTATCTCCATCTCAAATATTATTCAAGCTGCCTCAGGATCTGCCACCTTTTTTTTTCCTAAGTTTGTTTTTAATTTCTTTCTTTTCCTTCTAGTGTCTTAGATGAGGATCTCTCTTTATCTCTGCCCCAAGCTTTATGCTATAACAGTCCTGAATGGCATATCACAGTCTATTTCTGAGTACTGGAACAATGTCTTTGACAATATATATTAGCATTCTGGCACTTTCCTCTTGAAGAAATTTCTATGTGCTTCAAACAATAGACGATGTTAAGAGATTTGGACAGACACTAAAGCAGAGGAGTATTCAGTCAATCTTCTCAGAAACCATGTGGGTACTGCAAACAGAAGACAACAGAAGGCAGAAAACACCTAGAGTCTGCTACAAATTAGAAAAGAGCTGTAAGGTTGAGGATTTTATGAAACATGGAGAATACTATACTTCCTCTGGACAGACTGATCCTTTCAACTGAACAAATGCCATAAGAAACACAGGCCCAAAAATCATGAGTTTGAGCCATATTAGTCAAGACATCAAAACCTGAAAAAAGTATAAAATAATTTCACTCCCTATAGCTGCATGATGCCAGCCTCCACAGTAAAACACCAAAAAAAAAAGGGGGGGGAAAGAAAAAAGACAGACAGGGAAGTCTTGTTCATTTATGAGCATAACTACAGCATTACTAAGACTATCAACACATGTTGGAAACAATTTCCTAATGGCAAAATGAAAATATGTGGTTTATAAAAACATACCAAGGAAGGAGCTAGTGCTCTCGTTCAGGTAGTATTGATTAAAGGAAATCCACGTGTCATACCAGACAGACTTTAGTTCTGTGATACTTAAGCACAACAGTCCTGGATAATGGACATCATGCTTATGGTAGAAATACCAAGTAGATATGAAGCAGTTGAAAACACTGACTTCAACTGACAGCATTAATTTCAGAAAAGTTTTACTGACCAGTTTTAATTCCAGAAAACTAAAGGTTGTTGGCTATCCACATAATCTTATGGCCGGATGCTATGCTGTTTTCTGTTCAGGATATCATCACCAGACAGACTCTTTTAGATATTTTACAGACATCAACCATGCAAGATATTGATAGAGAGTCTTAATAGCATCCATAACATGTTTTTTTGGATAGCAACAATTTCAGAAGCAGAAAAAAGTCTGCCTTAATACAAGCAATTTTTTTGTTCACCACTGATACTTTTACAATTTCTCCACAATCTGGCAGACCCAAATAATTAACTCTCTAACCTTCCTACAATTTACAGAAATGCTTTGCACACTATTACTGCCACAATCCTTTGAGAAGCTGAACATTAATTTAAGTCATGGGTATAGAGGAATTTCAGGTGTGTTATTTATTAGTAGTGGCAAGGGGTCATTTTCTCTAAAAACATTTTGACAATTAAATCTCCTGGAAAAATATACTTACCTTCCTGTAAAATAGTACCTTTTAAAAAAGTTAAACCAACATTTCCATTAATTAATCCACTCTGAGAGGATTAGATACCTTACTCTGAAGGCACTTTTGTTTTAAATCAAGGTCTATTCTCAATGGACTTATGCTCTATGAGGTCCAAGACAGTTGACTAAAATAAGTTATTTCATATGTGCTATGCAGCAATCTATGTATGCAAAAGTTTATAATAGGAAATGTGTCGATCCGATAACCAAAAGAGTAAAACCTACTGATTTATGCCATCAACTGGAAGTGTTAATACATATTACAAATCAATGCCTTCACACTAGTCACCAACACTTCAGCAATAATTTACCAGTAAAACAGACTGTGCAACATCTGTCAAGTCATTCCAGAATCACCATTTTGTGCATCAATACTACATGAGAGTGGAATAACAGCAAGTGTGGGAGAGAGACAAACTGACAATGAAAGGCAATGTCCCTTAGAGGATGTCCTCTCTGACCAAATCTCATCTGCTATCAGTACTGGGGAGGAAGGTAACAAGAGAATAAAAAGCAGCAGAAGTCACAGCACATGTGTTTCAAAGAAGAAGCAGTCTGATTTCATTCATTAGGTGAATCGTGATCTGTCAAGCTTGCTGTCTTACTAAACTGCAGCTATTTTGTTACCTTGATCTCCTACTCCCTTCCTTAATGTCAGGGTTTTGCTGGTTTTGGTCACTGCGTCACAGTGGTTACACCAGCAGTGCTCCTGGCAGTAACTCACCTCTTTATCCACTGAGCATCTGCAGTCTACAGCACCTGCCTGTCTCAAAGGGGATCTACAGCAACAATCCTAAGAGTAGCAATAAACAATGCCTTCCTTGCTAAAAAGACTCTTTCAAAGACACCCAAATATAACCAAATAACTGTCTGAAGTATTAGCACAACCTTGGAGGATTTCTGCTAAGGGGAAGAGAAAGAACACTTCTTTCTAGCAATCTCACTTGTTATTCATGTTATTAATAGAGTCACATTGAAGGGATACAGTGCAGTCCCTTGTACAAGCTTTGCACTCAGAAGTGCATGGCCATGTCATGCCGAGACCTAACACAGGCTGTAACACTCATCTGAACTCAGCGATTATGGCAGGCCTTCCTGCACCCTCCTGGTGCTGCACTATCTTCATTACACAATACAAACACACCCAGGGCTCCTCCAATGTCGCAGGGCAAATTCTGCTCCTGGACCTGGACTGTCAGGTCCCAGAATCTTTCCACAGAGTACCATCCATCTGAATGCCATTTTACAGGGGAAAAAGGCAACGAGAAGCACTTTCAAAGCACTCCCACAGGAGAGGTGTGGAAAGGAGGATTTTAAACTTTGTTATACCAGTTTTCTGCAAATCTAGTTTGAGAACAATTCCCTGATTTCGCTTCAGAGTGGTACATGTGCCAAACAAAACCTATTGCCTCCTTGCATCTATTAAAGGTGGAAGAAGCATTATTTACACCAAACAGACAAGCCTTGGGTATTTTTCATTCCCTCTTATTCAGTATGAGCTCCTGTTAAATCATGCAGCTCCCATTTGGGGCTGGACAAGTTTCTCCCTGCAACTAGCTACTTAACAATGACACTTCTCCCACTTAACTCAAAAAACAAAGCTGGTGTAGGGATCACACAGAAATACACTTGAATTCCACGAAGTCCTTCCATGACATGTGTCAGATATAGGACCTAGAGGCTCACAAATGAAATATGAACTACCCAGTTCCAGATTTTTACACATGTGTTTGCATCTCATATTAACAACGTCAAAAAGAATTTCCCAATCATTCTGAGGGCTGTATTTCTTAAACAAAAAAGTGAGAAAAGACAATATAAAATGTGAATCTATTGTTAATATACAGGTAAATACCCTGGCTATAGCTGTTTCCCCACCAAGAGAATTTTAAATTAAAATACCAGTATTGTTTAGATACTTGGTGGGAAAATCTTAATAGAAAACTGACTGAAGTTTGCCCCTTTTGCCTCACAGTGAACAAAATATATCACTGCCTGTCATCTTTTGTGTCTGGCTAGTTACAAACATCCAAGTGTCAGGCAATAAACTGCAATAAATCATGAAGTTAGCTTAAAATCCACCTGATTTTCTAAATTCCAAGCACAATAAAGGTAAGTTGGGTTGTCTCGATACTTCTATTTTCAGTTCTTGTTCTTTTGACCTCTGTAGTTCTTCACTTTTCAAGTTGTTCTCTGCAAGGCTGAAGACTAACCGTTTCTTTAATAGATCTGGATATCTAAAAGGCCAGCTTCCAGCAAGAGCTGCTTACAACTCAGTTAAGCTGTATACAACTATTTCTATTTCCAGGGTTTCACATTTTTGCATTACACAGACCTGTGATCTTGCAAAGATTTATTATAACCTCCCTGTTCTCTTCAAGTGCTCTAAATGGCTTGACTGAATTTCTCATTGGGGATTTCTCACAGGGCATAAATTCAGTCTCTGCAGGAGCAGTGTGAGCAGGGCTGTGCCATGAGTGGAGACAAACCAGGAACCACAGGTGATCCAGCACAGGCCATGCCCTCACTCAGAGTGCAGTTCCACAGGGCCTGAAGATGGGGCAGAGCCTGGTGGTCATAGCAATGAATCCCATCAGCAGCCTCAGACAAGACAAAGTAACCAGGCAGTTCTTAGGTCCATTCAGCAGACAAGGGTACGAGGTGGGACTGGAGACAGCACATGGGTCCTGAGCTGAAACAGGGCTCCTGGGTGAAGGGTGGAAGCTGGTCGGGACCAGCAAGGCTCAGTAGTGCCCAAAGGACCCCGAGAGCCATAAGTTTTGAGGGAAAGCTCAGGCACAGTTCCAACCCCACTGAAAATGAAAGAAAATACTGCCATTGATTTCTATGAGGTCAGGATCCATCTGATGTCTTTCTTTTCCAGCTCCTGTGACAGGCACCTCAGGTGCCCTTGGGTCACATATCAAACAAATAGATAAGAGTGATAAAAGTTAACTAAAGCCATGCAACACTCAAAGCACTGCTCAGTCACAGCTGTTAAGGATATTAGCACTGTATAAACCACTAACAAAATAAAAATTGCTGTTGTGTTTCTGGCTGGCAGTGGAAGGTTTTGAAGTTTTTTTCTAAGGCTAGCTGCCAACAGTGCCATGGGAGTGCTAACACAATGCCATTTCATTTTAGGGCTAATATTGAAATACAGTAAAAACCTGCATTTAAGCAGAACTATAAAGGCCAAAGAAAAGATTCCTTTTGCTATTGGCAGGTTTTGGATCGAGTAGAGTATGAATTATCTTCTTGTGTGAGAGTGATGTTGCCCTCTGCTGGATAACCCACAACCAGAGCAAAGCCCTTGTCTTTTAGAGTCTCAGCAATTCAAGCAGAAGCAGCCCACATATTTTTGATACTAGAATCTTTGCAAATAGCGGGTGATCTAGGTCTGCTGTACCCCAAGAAGGAGGAAGGACTACATTTTTGGCCTCTTTTTACAAGTGAAGAAACGGAAGGTACAGGAGGGATGCAGTTTCAGTCCTCATCTCTTTGTAGAATATGGCCCATTGACTTCCAGTGCAGAATCAGATGCATCAAACATTTTCAAGGTCATGTAGAAAATCTGTAGGAAAGTTAAATAAAAAGAAAAAAAAAAAAAAAGAGAGACTCTATGTTTCATGACTCTCAAGTTTTAAACACACAATTGATAGAAAAAACAATCCCTCAAATACTTACATTTAGTCCTTAAAACCTCTGGACACCAATTACATACTGTAGGCTGTGTCTACATTAATTCTTACCTATATTCATTTATTTGGTTTTCCTCCTTTCACAAAATCAGATTTAATTTTTCTTAAGTAACAGATAAATTACTAGTGTCTATATTATCAGCACCCTATTAAGAGCAGGAATCCAGCTTGATGCCACTGGGACGTTGTAACATTCCTATCTCATCAGTGATCAGACTAAGGTCTAGGGAGTGAAATTTATCAAATGCCATTGTACAGTGTATCTGGAAGGATGATAAACATGATTAAAATTCATTTCACCAACACAGTTGCTCATATGTATTTGATGTCCTTTTCCTTGGAATGGTTAGACAAATTGCACCGTTCCCTAAAATGAAATTCAGTCTTGGATTTTATACAACATGCCCTGATAATACAAATCAATATTTTGACAAAACACATTTTTGCCTGAAGATGAAGTGTAATGTGTAATGAAATACATTTAAGTACTTTATAATTTATCCTGAGAGCACAGTGAATTTGACCAAATGTCATATATCATTCCATAGAAAACTAGGAGGAATATATATAATCTATATTCCTTTAAGAAGCAACTGCATTGAGAGAGTGCACAATTAAACACCTAATATTCAGAAAACAGTTCAAATTAAAGATCTGTGTGCAACCTCCTAAAGGTGTGCATTGTTCTACACAATTTAACTGCAAGACCACAGTTTTTCCTCAAAGGCAGTATCGCGTCCTCTAATTATTTTCATTTTTAAGGTAGAGTACATTATCTTCTGTGTGTCAACTTGCTTTTGCCATGGACCTCACAAAACCTGTTTACACATGGACCTCACAAAGCCGGTTTACACAAGGGAAGCCAAGAAAACTCCAAAAAATTTCTGTGGACCTTCTGCATGTGTGACTCTTGCCCAATATCTATAATGAATTAGATGATTTCTGCTGGAATTTCCATGTCCTAGACCCATTTGGCTATTCACCCTCCAATAGCTCTCTCCCTGTGGAGCACACAGCAAAAATTTCATAAGCCCCAGTGACACAGACAGAAATTTAAAAGTTGATAACTTAACGTGCCAGTACCTAAGTTCAGTGTAGACCAAAGGCATAAAAAACATTTAGGAACCTGACTCTCTTTCATTTTGCAAGAAAATATGACAATCCACATATCTTAATTGGTCTTGGTATCAAGTGCTAGGTGCATGGTCAGATAAAATCTACAAGTAGGGATTTAGCCTTTTACTGAAATATGAACCAGATGAGGCAGTATTTAATGGGAAGACCCTAACTCACCAGTTACTCACAGATACAGGAAATAAAACCTGTGTATTTTGCTTATTAAGGTCTGCTCCACGTAATAACATGCCTTATTGCAATCCCATTTACTGCTCTCTTGGCCAAAACAGCCTTGCCTTTAGTCTTTACAAGGACTTTATCAGAATTCAAGACCTAAGTGCCCAGACCACAGTCATTACACATGGACTGTTTTCACTAAGGCCAAGACATGAACATGTTCAGGAAATACACAAAGATCTGTTGCTAAAACATTTCCCACTTGAATGTAATCGTTCTCCAGTTAGGAAGTAATCACTGAAAAGCAAAATCCTACAGATGACATGCTGAGTTTTATGTTCGCAGAAGGTTAATATATTTTCCATCCACAATGGAACTGTTTGTAATTTATAGGCAAAAATTCAGCCCTGGTGTAAGCAAGTGCAATTCTTATTGATCTCAATAGTAGATGCACTCATTTATAGCGGGGCTGGATTTGGCGTCATGCCTATTTAGTATGAGAATGAATAATATTATAAGACAGGACATAGGTTCACAGTACGTGTTGAAAGGTTTTGCATGTGAATGTTAAAATAGCTTGCCTCCACAATAGCAACTGTTTTGGGCTGGAGAACAGAACATGTGCCAATCTGAGTTTCATAATGCTTTCACATATCTCAGGGTTTGCTACTCTGAATAGTTCCATACTGAAAGGCTGCTTAATATCTCCAGTACAGTTACTGTATAGGTCCTGTATCTAACAGCACGATGAAGCATGTTGCTCAATAGATGAGCCCTGTATTCACTCACAAAAGCCCAAGCCAGGCTGTAGGAGAGACTGAGGCAGAGCTTCTCTTGCAAAGCCTGTGGCTTACACTATTTTGGTATGAGTTTAAAGAAAAACACTCACATTTTTTACACATTTGGTTTTCATTTGTTTGAATCAGTTTTGTAGCCTAATAAAAAGACCTACAGTTTCATAAAAGGAAGTTAACTGGTTGTCTTTGGGCAGTAGGAGACTTTTTCATATATTACTGCATTATTTTAAGGGCATTAACTGCAGCCAGCCTGTGAGCTCTGTTATAGAACTGATTTGATTTAGGATTTTTTAATTACACTGTGTTTTATTAGAAAACAAACCCGAATGTCAATGTGAAAATACTGGATCCTTTCTTATTACACTGCTCTGGCTTGGAAGGCAGAGCACTGCTTTTGTACTGGCTTGTAAGCCACTCACATTTTCTCCCACTGCCTGTCTGCCTCCTGGCCGGCAACAAATTCACTCAACAGGAACAGAGGTTCAGGGTGCTGGTGTTCCCATGCAAGTAGCAGGAAGAGATCTAATTTACCAATACATTTTCACCTTCCAACAGAAAGGAATCTGACAGCCTGATCTCACCTTCCAGCACTCAGACCCAAGGGGAAGGCAATTTGACTGTCTAACCTTGTGTTTTGGCAGGGGGAATGGAAGGGAAGTAACCTGACCACTACTGCCTTCCTGCCTTCCTACTGATAATGCACAGACCTCAGGATGGCCATAACTTACCCAATTAGCCACAGTGCCTGCCGTCCTCAAAATATACTCTGAGAACTTTTCTGAAATAGATGATCACAACACACAGCTCAAGAGTAAAACGTGTTCTTCTAAAGCTCAAGGAAACACACATATACTCTGCTGTAAATATGCTTACACGACTGTCTTCTTCTAGACAGCACAAACAAGCCACTCTGTGTAAGCATAAACCACTGGCAGCTACCATTCACCTCATAGGTTATATATAGGATAATAAATTTATTGAAAGTTTAATTTCCAAGAATCTAGCCTATTCCTTTTTTAATTAGACTTTTCCATATGCTATCTCAGTACATTCACTTCACAGTTATGACTAGAATGGCTATTCAATGTGTTCAACCGTACATCAAGGGGCAAATCAAGATGAGGGCTTAGTCCAAAGAAATAGAGTAACAACCCTGGGCAGGTATATGAAAAGCTGAGTGCTTTGCTAAAACCAGTAAAGAAGAGAAAGGGAAGAGAGAAAAAGAAAAGAGAAAAGAGGGAGTATGAAAAAAAAAAAGAAGAAAAAGAAGGGGGGAAAAAAGGCAAAGCTATTTAGGGTCTCTTAACAGGAAGTTTAGCTACTGACTCCAGCATCATGGATCTTTTTGCTCCTGCCTAATACAATGCAACTTTTGGTGCTGTTTGGGACCCCTGGTGGCCTAGTGGTTAGCATGCAGGACTCTCACTGCTGCGACCCCGGTTCAATTCCTCGGTCCCCCGGGCAGATGGAGCTCGTTAGCCCTGTGAGGCCATCCATCTATGAGAAGGTCACTCTAAACAAACCTACGTCCTGAGGACCTCACTGCCATTGTCCAAGCTTGCTTGGCCCCGGCAGATGAACCTTAGGATTAAAGGGTGGGCTCAGTTCAGCGCAGGCTGTGTCTCACCTAAAAAATCCATTGCGCAGGCTGGAAAGGTAAAAGACCTTTCCCCAAATCTTCGTTCGCGAAGACTGGCCATTATTATTTATTTTGGTGCTGTTTTCTCAAATCCCATCCTATCAGGCAGTGTTACTGTCACATCTTCTCTCAGTAGCTAAAGGGATTTAGTTCCTAAGCAATACTCACTCCTCAGAATCACACTGGAGCTGAATCTGGAGGACCACTGTAGTAATGTGGGAGAGTTATACAAACCTTGGAGCTACTCCCAGCTATATCTAGATGTTTACAAAGTAAAGGGACTTTGAAGTCTAAATTTCACCCTGGACTATGGGAAGCAGCAGAGAGAGTCAGAAAAGGTAGAAGAGACATTTTAGATAAAAAATTGAAGATCTGTTTGCTTTAGTTTTGACCTTTTCTAGGACCCTTGTCAAGGAAACAAGCAGCTATAAGGCAGACTATTTTTGATATTTGTTGGGGGAGGGGAGAAAAAAGGAAATTAAAAAAGACAAACAAACAAACAAAACAAAATACAAAAGCAAAACCATAACTGACAGAACACTCTTAATTGGTTACCAGAGGGTTGGACCTCAAACCTCCTCTAACTTGCCCTGTACACCCAGGGTGATAGGACAAGCAGTAAACTCTAGAGGTCTGAAAACCAATATCTGTTGAGCACCAAAATTTCAGCAGCTGGAAATTGATGTAACTCAGGCAATCAGCACTTGTGGACATTTGGGGCTGTCACAGGTAGGTTAAAAAGTGAGTACAGCAAACATTACAAATAGCACACACAGTACCAGAAAAGGTGACTTGGCTTCAATATGCTACTGATTGGTCTTGCTCAGAGCTAATTACTCATCATGAGGATCTGAGACAAATTCCTGTATAAGTATAGTCTGTTATATTAAAGAGCCAGCTCCCTGTCAAAGACAACAGCAAACTTCACTGCCTTCAGCCAAGCAAGAACTAGGTTGGTAACTGAGAGGTTCCTTAAAGCAGAGGAAGGTTTTGCTGTGAGTGAAAAATCATGATTTGCCATGTAATATACTGAGCATGGTACAAAAAAGACGTGTTCTTCCTGCAGGATAATGGAAGCCCTTCTTTTATAGGAACTGAGATCCATATCTGACATGTCCAGCTAGAGTTTTAAGAAAAATCTCACACATACATGTCAGTTATTGAATAATACTGTTTAAAGCTAGCAACTGTGAGCTGTTAGTCTTTAAAGAATAGGCAGACAGGCAAGAAATTCCACCGAGTGATTTATAAGCAGGTGGACAAGAAAGTGGAAACTTTTGTGAATCTTGGTTGTGATCCAGCTCAGAGCCTTATTTTGATGGAGGGCTCCCTCTCCTGGATTTTGATTGAAGCATATTTCCCGAAGTCCAGACCAGTTTATTTTTTCCAATGCAATTGAAAGGTGTTTTCAACTAGAAAACCAATCTATGTCCTCTTGTAGTCCAACGGTGTTTCTGCAGCACGTCTGACTGCACCTGCCCCACAGACCTGCTAGAGTGAAAGGGAGCTACCACTGTGGGTTTAGTTTTTAATTTGTATATTTAACTTAATAGATGTCCCAGGCACAAGAATGAGGGTTTACCCTAGTTTATGACTCTTTATTTTTCTTGCTACCTAAATGCAAGTTTTGGATAATAATTACATCATTAAGAAATAGCTTTAGTTGCAAAAGCTCCCAGGAACTTTACTTCTGGACAAGAATGCCTTCCAGTTAAGCAGCTCAGAAAGAAAAATATCTATTTGGCTGGAAGTTCTCCAGTGACATGAAAAATAGCCTTTTAGTCCCTTATACAAATCAAAATAGTCTTGCACAAAAAATCCTTCCTAATCTGTGGGGAATTTCCTCTCCCATAGGAATTCCTTCTAAAAACAGACGCTTCCTGAATGGCAGGTGGGACTGCAAGAAACCAAAATTGCAGCTTTGAGTAACTTACATTTCTTAAAGAGAACAACCTTTCCGGGCAGAACCTTGCTTCAATTAAGATTTTTCTTTAATACAGACGGAGTTTAATACCTCAGTGCAAATATATCTATAAGACCATGCTACAGACTGTTATCGTGGCCACAGGGGAATTCTTTATTTCAGAATAGGATAGGAATGCAAACAAAACTGAGTTTTGCTGAAAATTAAATAATAGTAGTAATAATACATACTGCTTTGTAATCTGAAAAAGCATCATATTTCTCTGATTTTAAAGAATTACTGAAAAGTGTGGATTTAATTTAAATGGAATAATAATCCAATTTGAAGTAAACAGTTTAAATGCAACAACAAGGATGTGACAAAAGCTATACATCTCTTTATCAGAGAATCATACACTGATGACAGGTGACTCCTTGTCTGAGGTGATCTGCAGCCACATCAGAAAAAAGAGCACCAGTCCTAACATTTGTTGGTCGAAAAGATGAGATATGTAAAGGGCATAAGGAAAAACAGAAGGAAAGAGAGCTGTTTAATGTCAAACAGTAGATTGGATGGAAAGTCAGGAACAGAGCACAGGCTTCTTGGAAACAAGCTCAGTGTTCTCCGCAGAGCCACAACCACAAACTGAGTTTCTAACTTCTGACTAATGCCATAACTATTAAAAAAGACATTGCTGTTTTCCCCTTCTGCTGAACTGGACAGGGGACCCCTGGTGGCCTAGTGGTTA
Organism: Neopelma chrysocephalum; assembly: GCF_003984885.1. Classification (NCBI taxonomy): domain Eukaryota; kingdom Metazoa; phylum Chordata; class Aves; order Passeriformes; family Pipridae; genus Neopelma; species Neopelma chrysocephalum. Next base: position 20,707,852 of record NW_020897695.1, on the reverse strand, counting down.
GCATGCAGGACTCTCACTGCTGCGACCACGGGTTCGAATCCCAAGTCCCCCGGGCAGATGGAGCTCGTTAGGCCTGTGAGGCCATCCATCTATGAGAAGGACACTCTAAACAAACCTACGTCCTGAGGACCTCACTGCCATTGTCCAAGCTTGCTTGGCCCCGGCAGATGAACCTTAGGATTAAAGGGTGGGCTCAGTTCAGCGCAGGCTGTGTCTCACCTAAAAAATCCATTGCGCAGGCTGGAAAGGTAAAAGACCTTTCCCCAAATCTTCGTTCGCGAAGACTGGCCATTATTATTTATATTGAACTGGACAGCTATAGCTCTTCAATGAATTGCCCTGTAGGTATGGGAGGGTGTTGTACGGGTTTTTGGTTTGTTGGGCATTTTTTGTTTTGGTTTGGTTTTTTTATTATTATTGCTATTGTTGCAATATAGAAGGAGAAAAGTTGTGATGTTTATTAAATTCCAATTACTTAGCTTTGCTCTGAGAAAGATCACAAAAATTTGACCAGCGTTATAAGAACATTCTTGATTTCAAGAGAATAACTCAACAAACAAATAAAAAGCTCTACTCTTTTTTTTACTACAGTGCTTCAAATACAGTACTAAGTTTATTTTCAAACTCACATAACTTGGTGGTGTTACAACAGATTGTTGTTGAGGAAAAAAAGTTTTTAATCTCTTCTAGTGCACTCTAATTTACCTGTAGTAAACCTTTTTGTTCATCTTTCCGTTGGGCAGCACTAACATTCCCCAGTGCTTTGAGCTGCAGTCCTCCTGTGCTTAAAAGTATCTGCCTGAGATATGTGGACCCTGCATTTAGCTCCCTCCAGGGCTGTGACAACTTGAACCATTTGACAAGCTCTGTGACACACAGCATTTAAAAAATAAACAAACCCACTACTAAAAACAATAGGCCAGTCATCAGTCATGTTTAACTCTCCCATGGAGAAAATCTGAGAGGACAATCTGCATTTGTTTTCTCTCAGGACATCTGCCTCCATCTGTCTCTCAGGTCAGCCTGTCTGCTGGCAACACCTGGTAATACACGCCTAGCAATAGGAATCAAGGCAATTCTTAATATTCAGTAGTTCTCTCTGCTGGTAGCTCCAACTTCTGACCAAACTGAGCCTGCAACAAGAAACAAGGTTTTCAATGATAATACCTATCCCATATCACCTCTCTGGGAATCTATTGTGCTGCTTTCCTCCTGCCCTTCCCCACAAATGACCAACGCAATGACATGGGAAAATCCCATTCCAGCACATCATGACCTTACCTAAAATACTTGCAATATACCTGTTTATCTCTCAGTTCCACAGCTAGGAAATAGAGAGGTGTTGAAAACATACAAGTTATCACAGAGATCCAGAGTTGAGAGTACTGGATACAAAGCATAGACCAGTTTCAATTCAAGTGGGTTTTTTATGTGTGTTTTCTGTGCATTTGAGGTCTTTCTGTGGACCAGCCTACCCAAGGTACCTTTGGCAGAGGCAAGAAAGTTTTCAAGACAGATTCAGCTGCATAGTCACGATATCAAATCTGTCTTCCTCATGTGCCTCTCAATTGCTTCAACAAATTACACAAATTTCATACAACTCATTTTTATTCACCATCCCCTTCCCATCCAGTAAAAATAATGTGTATCACATATTTAAGGGATAGTATTACAATTAAGAGTCAAAGCAAAGTTGCAAGGAAAAATTCTAACATCTCATAACTTTTGACTTTACAAACATTAATGTTTTGTGAACAGAGTTTTATAAGTTTTCTAAAAAATGAGCAAGCCAAAAAAGCCAGAACTTCCTTAGGTGGCATCATACCAGCATCTGTAAGAGCATGAACTTCAGGTGCCTCACAAGTCACCCTCATTTGAGCCAAGGGAGAGAACAGCAGCAAGGTGTCACCTCCTACTAGCACTCCAGGAAAATGAGACTGAGTTTCCCAGACATTTCCAAAAATTAAAGGTAGGAGTTCTGGGTTCTGCCCTGGGTGGTAATCCAAAACTTAACACACCTCCTGCCTTGGGGTCTCCCCCTGTCCAGTTGGACTGACCATAAGGTTACCTTAACATGTCCTCATCTCAATCCTTTCTGTGATAAGGACATAGATTATTTTTTGGGGGGTGGTGGTCTTTTCTTTTCCAATCCACACCCTTTCTTTTGACATTTTTCCTGTTCTGATTTAAATTTCTCCTCCAAACACTTAGCCAATTGCTCTCAGTTCACTTCCCTGGACCTCCAGCAGGTGATATTAAAAGATGTATACTAAAGACATATCAGTGAATCTCCAGCTTGAGAAAAGAGTAATTCTGCTTAGTTCTGTCCTTATAACCATGAGGTAATCTTTCAAAAGAAGAGTAACAGCAAAGGTAAAGGCTCAGATTTGGACACCTTCTGGAGAGCCAAGCAGGAAGTGAATAGATGACAAAAAAAAAAAAAACACACCAAAAAAAACCCCAAAAAACCCCCCACAAAACAAAACAAAAAAAACCACAACAACAACAAAAACAAACAAACAAAACAAAACAAAAAAACTAAACCAAAACCTATTTCTATTAAACCTGAAAGGAGGACAGAAAGCCTCCACTGCTTTGGGTAAATCAGGTGCCTACAAATTAGGTAAGAACCACAAGAACTCCAGGCTATTACCCATTTATATTTTTTAGATATTAATTTATACTTTTTAGATATTTATTACAGAAATTGTCTCCAGAAAGACCCTAAAAACTGTGCTTCTCTAATACAAGGCCTCTGATCCACGTGGGTCTAAAGCAGCTGTTTGTAAAAGGCAACTCTATACAAACAGCATGTCTGCGGTGTTGGATGCAAATCAACAAGAGCAAGAAGATAGTTTTATCCTGAAGTCTCCCTGTTGCTCATATTTGCTCAATGGAGCATGCAATTTGACAGCGCAGCTGTAGCAACTTCATGGCTGGCTGCTGTCGCTTTCGACAGATACAGTCTCTGTCTTACCTGTGTGATCTCAGCATCACCTTGGCACTGGCAGTCTTCTCTTTGTTCAGTTCCCTGAACAGTTTCAGAAGAGGATCAACCAGCCTTGCACTAAGGCAAAAGTAGAAACATGTCTCTAATGATGGAAAACAGGGGAAGCAGGACTGTCCTTTTTGGGAGCAGTTGCTCTCAAACTTAACAAACATGCTATCAGACCAAACCCTGAGTTCCATCCCACGTGCTTGGGATATATTTTGTGAAATCCATAATGTAGGATTAATTCAAACTATATTTTATATAGATTTTCAACAGGGTGTTTTGAGATCTACTAGAATGCAAAATGTTTAATCTGATTAAAACAGCTCTATAAGTCCTACATCCAAACCTTCAGTTCCACTTCTAAATGGTTACCAAGTTTAATCTCTCTAGAGGTCAGCACAGTATCAGAAATAAGGAAAAAACAAAACCAAAACCTTGTTTAACTTAAGTTTGACATTTCCTCTGGAACTTTCAAGGAAGAAATAAAGGAATTCAAAATTTTCCAGAATAAATAGGATTCACAGTATTTTAAGCACGTAAAGTAACTGACGCTGTCCAAAAAATGGTAGAACTCGGGGAAACACAAAAACTACACTCTGCCTCTGAGTGCAGGCTACAGTATTAGTCCTAATCAAGAGGTTGCTAACAAATTGTAACAGATGTAGCCAGGACAGCCAAGTTTGAACCTAAGCATCTGGGATGAGCCATGACACATGCACTCGTTGTGTTACCTTAAGTATCATCCTTACAAACAGCTTTAGACTGGCTTTTATGTACCTATGACCAAGTGTAACGGAGTGCCAGTAGAGCAAAGGCAAACAGCTCAGTCTCATAAGAATCTGACAGTACTTGGGGAATTTGGGTTTGATGAGAAATACATATAAATATTATAATCTGCGACAGATATAATCTTGTTCCAATATTTTCCACTTTATTTAAAAGGAAAGCTACCTATTTTGTTCAATCCTACAGTCTGGAATTTACAAAGATAAAAGTACTTTTCAGAATAAGCAAACTGCAAAACGTATTTGAAGATAAATTTGCAATGACAATTGGCATTAAACAATTTCTTTTCAAATACATTCTGCAGGCTGTTCATGATGAGGGGTGCTTTTATCTTCTGGATGCTGCTAGGCTGAGCAGAGATGAAGTTTCCTCTTAACTCTTCCAGTACCTCACAAAGAGCAGAATTGATCAAGATTTTCTTGATCAAGTACTTACACCTGCATTAAATGAACATCACATTTCAGGGGCTCAGTTTCTAGTCCCAGGATAAGAAGCAGACAACCACAGCTCTCCCAGATGATCATCTGACACCTACTTCTAAGTCAAAGAATATTTCTTCCTTATTACAGTCCCTTAATGCTTTTTCTCAACAGAAACCCCAATTAGTGTGCTAACAGTGCCTTTTTGGTTAGCTACCAATCATAGCAGCTTTACCTACTAAGTAGCAGGCATGCTTCACAAGACCAGAATGTCCTGTCTCCCAGGTGGGAATCAGCATCTTGCATTACAAATAGCTCCTTTGTTGACAAGGGAAAGGCAACCTCTGCCTCCATTTCTGGCATCTGTTCTGCTTTGTGTGCCTTGATCTTCACTGCAACTTAGTTGCTTTTAAAGTCACAAGGTAAACCACGGCCCTGCTGAACAGTGTAGTCCATCCTCCACACCTCTGCCTTGCTACTGTTATTACTATCCTTTCCCTGCACAATGAACCAGGACGGGAAACAAATTCAGCAGAAGTCAACCTTTTTTGTTTTGAGTCCTTTTTCAGCAAATAGTTCCCCCGGCTTGTCTGACTGCATGGCTAGACAAATGTTGCAGAGGCAAACTTAGAGGGTGGGAATAAGAAGTCAGGCATGGGGGAGTGGTGGACACCTATTCCCAGCACTGCAATTTTTTGTTGCATTTAAAAAGTAAATGCATGACTTCAGACTAAAATAGAGGTACAATAGAAGCATCGATATCAAATTCTCTCTTAGACCCTAAAGAAAATTGGGATTTGGAGGCATATACATTACCTAGTAGTATGAACCACCTAGAGACTGGACCACTGTGCAAACCTACCCATTATTTCCATTCTGGCTTCACACTGTTAAATAGGGAAACTAACTAAACAATGGAGAACAAGAAGCGTCTAAAGACAGGTAGATCCTTCTCAATGTCACTGAAATTTAGATCGGGCTGTAGAATGTAATCCTGCCTCTGTGAAAACTCCATTTCTATTTCTCTGTGAGTAGAATGAGAAGAAATGGAAATCATCTGAAGACAGGCCTTGAGCAGTAAACATTACAAGAGGAAGAAACTCTGAAACATTCGTTTCTGCCCAGCTTGCTGCCTCAGGGAGGAGGCAGGTAGGGGGAAAGTTGGAACTTATTTTGGGTCACTACATCCAGCCCCCAGCTATCTCCATCAGATCACATTATCACTTTCTATTTGACAGGTCAAACTTCCTTCATACTTATCCAGTGCTGCATTCACAAAGATAAACAGAACATACCATAACTGCAAACTGAGCAGAACCCATGGATATTCAAGCCCACATCTAAAAGAATAATCAGGATGCTAAGGAAAGCTACTGCTTGATCCAACAGGTGCTGTGCTCAAGGGCTGTTGATATGGAAAACTTATCAAGAGTGATAACAATGAAGTTATGAAGTTGGAGCAAAGGCATGTACCAAAAAGGTATTCACGGAGAATGAAAAGTGCCAGGGGAGGCTTAGGTTAGATATTACTGGAGGTTTTTAAGGTGAGACTGTATGTAGCACTTAGTGCCATGGTCTAGTAACCACGGCAGTAGTGGATCAAGGGTTGGACTTGATGATCTCAGAGGTCCTTTCCAACCTGGCTGATTTTATGATTCTATGAACCCAACTTACTGGTGTGATATTAAACTCAAGAGGAGCATTCTGGAAGGGGAGCAAGATGACTTCTTTGTTCGTATAAGATTAAAAAATGCAGAAAATATGACCTCCAGCACTCCTCACAGCTGCTTTCAGTGAAGTTGATAATACATCTTCCATTAGCTTTACAAATACTGAATTCTGAAAAAGGAAAAATAATTCATGATACAACATGCTTCCCTGGTACAAGAAATCTATGACTTTATTATGGTGCTCACAAGCCATTTCTAAAGCATACAGTGTATTTCTGACCAATGTTTCTGTTTATTTCTCTCATAAACAGAAATTATATTCTTGCAGACAATGTTGCTGTATTGTATGAATATTGCCATCATTTGGTGTGTCATACAAAAGTTTAAAAATTATTGAGAGCTACAGAGTCTTGAAACATTTTTAAAAGTGACAGAGGAAAATAATAAAATCATTTTGCATTGCATCTTCCACATTTCATTGAGATGTGTTCTGCATGGCTCCTGCAGAAGAGTCAAGGCGCCTCTGCTAAGCATTCTCCCATTTCCTTATAACCTGCTGGAACTGGGATACTACAGTGAACACCCTTGACAGAGCAGGTGAGCTCTGGTTTCTGTGCTGCTATGGCACTTGTTTTTCCATAGACCTTTCCCTACATGAAACACTCCATTTCAGAAGAACTTCCAGAGGTAGTGGGAAGCCATTACATGTGGAGCCAAATATGCTGCTTGGTAAGCCAAAGATTTCAGCAGTTGAGAAGGGTCACATTATCTCTGAGTAAGCATTTTTGCCCTCTGGCAGAAAGCTGAGAGGCTGAAGTTTTACAGATAAGAAAATATTTCTATCCACTCCTTCCTGGAAAAGTTCAGGTGAGCTCCTACCCTCCTGACCTCCTTCAGATGACCCTCCATAGAAGGGAGACTAAAGCTGTCTTATGAAATAGTGATAAACATGCATTTAGAAAAGAGTGACAGGAGAAAACAGATGCAGAAAGGAAAGGCAAAAGGGCTGAAAGGACATGACGCTGTTGTGACATGAAAAGACAAGGAACAAGAATACAAAGTGTAAATTGTTGTCTTGATAAAAGCAGGAAAAATATTCAAGCCAGCATCTCCTACTAAACACACTAGCAGATTAATGCATCAACTAATCCCATTTGTCTGTCTTTCCTCTGCTGAGTACCACTGCATATTGCACATCTGTTTTGCTAGCTCATACTTTCTTACCTGGTCTCAAATGTCAGTCCCCGGCACTGTCAGTAGCTATGGACAAAGCCAGGGTGGCATAAGAATTTCCACTAAAATCAATGAGGCTTAGGGGGAAGCCCCAAGTGCACTTTAGAGCTGTAACACTGCAACCCACAGCTCTGTCTGCTGCTGCCAAGTCCACTTGTGACAGAACCTGCATGGGGGCTCTTCTGATACAGCATTATTTTGTCTGACCTAAAGCTGCCACTGCCAAATCAGCTCCATCTGGACTAATTACTGCCAACTTGTCCTTACATAGGCAAGGACTAACTACAACCCCAATTTCAATTTATGTGTTTTCGGTGAGTTATGGAGCTAGCAGAGAAGATCATCTGAGATGACCCAGCAGCCACTGACACAACTCTGTTCTTGGTCATGTGTAGCGGCACGTGGCCGCTGGTCTTTATATAATAAAGAAGGCATGGTACACTCCCTGTGAGATGGTAAACAAAGAGGTTTATTTGAACAACGCGTGCTCTTTTATACCCTGATCCCACGTGACTCTTAACCAATAGGAGTGTCTGTCTCTGCGCATGTCCCCTGCCTTCAGTGCCTTCCTGTTGCACCTCGGGACATGTTCCCTACAGTCATGTGCTCCCACTGTTTGCCTTCATAAGCTCCAGAGGTACTAAGATACCTCTACTGAGGTATCTTAAATCTTCAGTCTAGCAGGAAAAGAAAGTTTTCTGCTGAATCAGCAAGTTAAATCAGCTTCCCAGGAAGCAGTTAAGCATCATTGGTAACAGAAGAGAAAGCACAGAGGCACAGAGTAGAAGAGGATAGGGAATCAAGACTTTTTGAGTGGCATTTCTGCTTTGTTAGTTAAGCTAGTTGAATGATCTTTTATTATTCTACCCAGATTCTATCCATGGAATTCATAAGTGAATCTGATTTAAATCATAGCAAGTTACACCTCTCAAAATTAAATAAGGGCTTCTGTAAGGGCTTTTATATCACTTCAGATGCAAGAATTCAAATTTACATCCAAATATACATGGTCAAAATTAGAGTACCCTTAATAAAGAACAGGAGAAGTAAAGATTCACGTGCTCTGTCTTTTACGTTTCTTCACTCCTTCAGATGGTACAATTTCACAGGAAGTCCGAGTGAAGTGCTTAAGCAATGTGGAAGCTTTCTACAAAGGAATCTACACAGCTTCATAAAGCTCCCAGCTTACTATATTCTTTTAAACTGAAAGTCTTAGAAGAAAAGACAAGTTATAAATCATTTCCTCTGTCGTTAGAGCTTTAGAGAAGCTGCCTCTTATTTATCTACAGTATTTTCATTACATTCACTGAATAACATTGTATTAGGTTACATTACCTAATGATTAGGTGTTCTGGTACCTGACTGTTAAATAAATAGCACACAATTCTCTGTGGAAGTGGCTTGAACCACTCCTGGGAGATGACCATTTAAGCAAAACAGAATCAGATCACTCTCTTCAACACACTGAAGTGGCTTAAAGTTGCCTTACTCGAGCATTTGGATATTCTCTTTACAAAGTGGACCTGTGGGTTGATTTAGTCAGTCAAACATCAAACCCAGTTTTCAAATGTCTTTAGAAATGAAGACACATAAAACCGGTGACTTCTGACAGCTTTCTGCAAAGATCAACTCTCCCCCTTATTATTGGCCATGCATCATGGATTAATTTCTCAACCATTTCATTCATTTTTCCATCATTAGCTCATGGAAATCTCTGTCATCAAATTTAACAAGGAATAAAACATAACTATTTCAGAAGCACTTAACATGATTGGAGAGAATGAGACAACCCAAATAACACCCACACAGAACAGAAACAAACATGGGATTTAGACCTTCCTAAGCATGTAATTAGTGACAGCTTGAAAGAAGGGCTCTCTGGGGGAAAATTGTCTAATTAGAGCTTACTACATGGCTTCTTCACCCTCTCTGTGATAAAAGTGGACCTCAGCTTTGTGCAAGGCTCAACTGAGGACAGCAGGACTTGTTTCAACTTTAGCATTCGTGAGTTATTATTTACACAAAGAGCACACACCCAAAACACCAATTCCTTCTGACCTACCAAAGGTATCTTAATTTTCCATAACATCTTTCCCTCTCTCATGACCTCCTTCATCTCCTCCTCCCCTGCCCTCCCCCTCATTTCTGGAAAACCTGAGATAAATACTTTATTTTGAGACATCTTTGAGAGGTAGCAGGTTATCATTCTTTCAGTCTCGTAGTCTTGTTTGTGCCTCTATCCCCAGCTGTGAAGTGACAAAAACTAATTTACCTTTATAAATTACACTGGACATCTGGGGGGGAAAGTGTCTGTGTTCCAAGTAGTGCTAAAAGTCTGGCCTGAATCACAAAACACTATTTCAAACTGCTGTATTTAGAGCTTCTGATATGCAACTTAGCCTACACTTACCGATGCGTAAGAGATCCTGACTTAATATTTTTTCTCAGATTTTCCAGAAAAGGCCAAAATCTGCCTTATTGACAAATCAAAACAAACAATCAAACAATTAGTTCCAAAAAGCCTCCTGAAACATTAAACAGTAAGTAAAGTACACAAAACTCTTCTTTTTCCTGTGAAATTTGACTAGAGTCTTTGACTTTCCTTTTCTCTCATGTTAATCTCCATGAAAAAGGAGAACTCTTTGCAAAACAAAAATAAAGTATTTGAAGGGACAATATCACAGACCCTTTTCCCAAGACATGGTTATATCTTACACAAGATGCCCTAGAGCACTTACATTTGTAAGCCCTAGGGCATCAGCTCACAAGAAAAGAATGTACTAATCTTAGCATCCTTCCCCTTTCCAGAAAGTCTGGTCCTTAAAGCTAATTAAAAAAAATAGCTTGCTTTTAAAAAAGAAGTTTCTGTCTCGTGTTGTGTGATCTAATCTCACAGCTCCTTAGCAGTGAGCCTACTTCTCTAAATTAAACAGTTTTCCAAATTACCTCCTTTGGTAAGATTGCAAAACTAAAAATTATTCTGCCTAAAAGGTATTCTGCAAAACCCACCCAAAAAAACAACCATATAAGAATTTGCTTATTTTTCAAACAGCAATGAAAGTAACGAGCGACATTTGGTTTTAAGTGTTCTGCAGCTGTTTCAGAGATCCAAATTAGAATCAACACCTTTCCCTCCCCTACACTAGTCCAACAAAGGATACTATTCAGTATGTTTAACATAACCCAGTCTGACCAAGGATCCACCTAACCTAGTGCCCCATTTGCAAAGGTGGCCATGAGTTGATGCCCAGAGAGAAGTAAAAATTTAGAATAAGTCTTTATATTCTATTCACATAATAGAATGCAATATATCAGCCTCCAACTAATACTCTCTCACTTTCCAGCTATTTATGAAGGTTATAAAAAGGCTTGACAGTGGCACTCAATGCAAGGACAAGAGACAACAGGCATAAGTTAAAACAAGGAAAGTTCAGACAGAATATAAAGAAACATGTTTGCACTATGAGGACTATCAAGCATTGGAGCAAGTTGCCCAGAGAGGTTATGCAGGCTATGTCCTTGGAGGCTTTCAAAACCGGGATGAATAAAGCTCTGAGTAAAATGGTATAATGCAGGTGACACTCCTTTCAGTTTGATATTGGACTAGAGATCTTCCAAGATACTTTCCGAGCTGAATTAGCCTATGGTCCTATTTTTCACCTGAGAAACTCTTGGTCTGGATGTTGCTTCCATATCCTAAGTTGCCTCAGTTTTATTTTTATATGCAGTCTTCTCCTGAGCCTGTATAAACTTCTGACAACTAGTTCCTCCACCATCTGACAAACTACATCCCTTGCTTTGATCCTAGCTCCAATGAGCTATATTTCACGACCTTGGCTTGTTTTCAAGTGAAAGAGATAAAAAATAGCAGCAGGGGAAGAAAAGAAATACATTTTTTAAAATTACTTTAGTATCTTTTATTCACAATATTCTTAGTCCATGAAAACACTTTTAATAAATACCCTGCACTACACTTCTGAATTTGGAGGTGAGAAGGAAAGGAGGTTACATATCACACCCAGTTACCATTACTTGCTGTCAAAACCTCTTAGCGCTGTGCTTGCTTGCACATCACACCTTTGGCATACTTGCACTTGATTGTTAAAATGCAAAATAAGTTCTCACATCCAGTCATTGCATAGGCACAGAAGCACAAGAAGGAAGAATTGCTTGTCTCTCACCTACTAGAGTCCCAGCTGCAAGTCTCCATATTAACCAAGGCACCTGGACCAAAAAGGTACTAAGAATGAGTGAAGTTGTCCCTCCGCAGAGATGGTTTGACACAGTAGCATCACAGCCAGTCATACTCCAGGTGTCAGCAAACAGTTTCAGTCACTATCGGGTTTCTATTAGGTATCCTTCAAAACTCTAATTCAGTTAAGATAGAGTTCACTTCTCTTGTCCTGACTGAAGAGGCTCTGTGGACACTTGCACAGCTTTCCATCTTCTGCACGAGTAAGGCAGACATAGTGTATGAATAGTTTGTACAAATGTGCCCACTATGCTGCAACCTCCAAATATTTTCCACCACCTCACAGAGGAAGATGGTGATCCAACTCCACAGTATTAAAGTCGTATTTGCTGCTCCCTAGGAGTCCAATATCAATACATAATCTGGACAATTAAGACTCAAAAGACCATAACGCTAAGAGGAACCACTGGATAATCATGCCTAGGGTTTTTTTTAATCCACCAGGTTTTTAAATACCACTCAGTTCCCTCATAGTAAATTCTATGATTCAAGCCACAGTCTCTGGCTATACCTCTATCCATCCCACTAATGACTGCTTTAGGACCCAGCTTTTTGGGGTTTTCCCCCTGATGGAACAACAAAACATAAGTCACTCCTGTATCCTTCTTTTTTATAAAATAAACAGATTTGGCATCTGAAAGGATTTTTTCCTTCATAGGGAGAATTTTTTTCACCAATAAACATTTCCTTCTTTACTGTCTCTAGCTTGGATATACTCTATAATGGATGTCAATATTTGGACTGAGGACTACGTTCAGGAATACGGGGAGGGAAACTGTTGGAGCAAGACATTTCCAGGTGCAGCTGCCATTGCTTAAGTGCAGCTTTTATTCCTTTATCCTGTGCATGTAACTTGCTTTGTTGGCTGGGGTTCATTGAAAAAATTATAGTTAAAAAGAATAGATCTGTAACACACCTCTGTCCTCACCATTACTTATTCTTTCAGCAAGGTATTTACTTTCAGATTACTGAAGATATTGAACCGTGACAGGTTCTGTACTAATTCTAAAATCCAAACAAACTTTTTGAGATTTCTCCTTAACAGTATGACTGGCAGCAGTGAAAAAACAGCAAAACTAACTTTGTCTCCAGACAAACTAACCTGAAACCCTGCCTCAAAATGCTTGAATTACCTGCTTCAAATTTTTAGAAACTGTAACATTGAAACAAGCAGAGGAATCTGGAAAAATCAAGACGGGCAACTCTGCTCAGTGAGCCTCGTTAAAAGGGAAGATAAATACATCAGAAACAAAATCGAGATCCACTGAGGGAGTAACATGACAATTCCTCTTTCCTTGTACAGTAGTAACTCATTAAGAGTAACGGAACCTGTAGCATATTTGTTTACTGTTCCTACACAACTAACAGTCCCAATACCTCATGAAAATATGTGAAATTGTGTGTAGGAAAAACATTTTCAAGAATGTAAAACAAGACTTCTTAGTCTATACTGAGGAATTTTGCTCATTGCAGACAGTTATGTGCAGATTCCTGGCCTGTGCATCATATTGTTACCTCTTACAAGTGAGTCAGGAACAAATTCTTTCATATTGAAGAAATATTCTTCCACATTTGAAAAAAAAAGTTGTTACATATCAACATTCATTTGAAGCCAACAGCACAAGGGAAAGCTATGGCTGCAGCCATGTATCAGTAGGTGTTCATGGGCATCAGTATTTCTTTTTCTCTTCAAGAAAAATATAAAATCCTTCTGTTGCAGCATAAAAAGCTTGATTAGAAGAATAATGCCTCAGGCTAACCCTAGAGGTAGAAGCAACTTGAAAGAAACACTGCTGAAAAACTAAGCTGATGCAATATTAAACAAGTGAAATCAGGGAAAAAGGGTGGGGGGAAATCTTGAGAGTCAGATTCTGAATTCCTTTACATTGATTTGATACTAACCTAATTCTGCTAATTACTGCAGAATTGCTAGTTAGAGCAATTACATCATTCACTCATATGAGTGTAATGTACAGAACCAGGCCCACAGTTCTCTATCTGAAACACAGAACTGCACACACAGCCCTAAGTTCCACTACTACCCCAGCAGACCCCAAAACATAACTAACCTGGTTATAATTACCACAACCTCTGAGTGTCTGATCATGACACACTTCCCTGGATGGAGAAAGTCGTGGGGAACTGAACTGCATGCATGCAAACAGAGCAACTTCTCTGCATCAGAAAGGGCCCTTGGAAAAATTGTGCTTTGCTGATTAAACCACATATAGGAGCCTCCTTGGAAATTTGACTGGTTCTGTCCAAACCTTTCAAGTGCATCTTTCTGGGACTGGGATACTGCCTAAGATATCACAGACTGAACACGCACGCAGGCACAAACACACAAGTTTTCAACAATGAAAAAGGAAAGGCTTCCCAATGAATTACCCTTTGATCCTTGACCAGAATATCACAGTTCTTTCACATTGTCATTATTTTCTTACAACACAGAAGCCAGCTGCACAATTTTTAGTCACACCTCACCTTTCACCTTTTTCCATAAGGTACATTCAATTTGTCAAGTGTCATATCAAAGAATTTGGAAGATCCTCATTCAAAACCAACAGGATCAACTGCTTTGAGAAACCAGCATTGCCAGAGGCAATCCTGTGACGACACTATCAGCGCCACTGCAATCTAGGCCACCACAGTCCCACCTCTCTGTCCCCAAAGTCCTTTACTGCTTGCAGAAAAGGTTATCTCACCCTGAAGCAAAGGGCAGGAGCTACATGATTACAGTTCCTGATAGGTCCTACATTTGTTTTGAGAATGTAATTTGATGTTGTTTTTGCAACCTGTTATTTTCAGGAAGGTGCCAAAGCATGCAGAGGTACGAGCTTGCCTTTAAATACCCACGGCTTTCTGTCTGTCACCCACTTCAAGTTTTGCTCCAAAGGCTTGGGCTTAACGTGGCATTTAGGTAACAATGACAAAAAAGATAGCAATCCTTTCAGCTCTGCTGATTCTGGTTCTGATTGATCTGCTAAAGGCACACGGTGAGTCAAAAACATATTGGAAAATCCATCTTTGTCAATTTGAAATAAGATTCACATTCCAGATTGTACTTTATTCTTTTCCCCTCTCTAAACTCCTACTTGGGCTCTCTGATCTATCAACCAACTATGCACATGTTCAGATATCCCTAGAAATACCTTGGTTTTTCAAACCATCCTCCTCATCCATGTAATTCCTTTCATTTCATTCACAGGTACCTCTGTTACCCCAGTGCTTGAGACAACAAGCGTGGAGCAAAGCAGAGATCCCAGCACGCAACCAAGCACAGAGCTGCCCCTGGACTACAGCGGAGACTCACACAAGGAGAATGGTACAGAGCAAATTGGGAACACTGGAGTGCAAGAAGGTGGACAGATCACTTGGGAGCTAAGCGGAGAGCCAAGTACTGAATTTACCCCTAAGCCGAGTGTGGAACCAAGCCAAGAACCAACCCAGGAGTCATCCACTGAAATATCTGGTAAGACCCATTTTGTCTTTGATTGCCCACGTTATTGTTATCTACATTTTGTTACCCCAGTGCTCCTACCTTTCCCGCACTAATGCAGCAGGTCCTTGTAGTCAATTTCTAGCAGGGTATCTGGCATGCCAGAGATCTAGCCACCTTATTCTCCTCTCCTCATTCCAAAAACATAAATAAATTGCTAGCAACAGAGAGAAAGGTGATGCTCCTTAAGACAAATTGTGTTATTATGGATGAGTGCATTTTACAGCTGTATGTGAAGTAAAGAGGTCACACCTCTCTTCTCCATGGAAGAGGTTTCTCTTGTGAATATAGTTAAGGCTGGCTTATAATGCATATTTCTAATGTGGAAAAAACCCACAAAGCTAACAAAACCAAAAATATTTATATGGTCAAGTTTCATTGTTAGGAAGGTTTGTGGTACACTTGAGTTACACTTTGCTCTGGTGAACATCATCCCCATAAAGATGGGCCAAATTAACCCCTACAGAAGAAAAACTTGAGAAGGATCTTGGTACCTACACAGTGTAAACATCTGTGCCCTCTATCTCCATGTTTCTCATTACCACAGTGAGCTGCTTTAGCATGTACTCAGTCTCATTAATAAATAAAGGGGCACAGCTTCATTATCAGATGTTGTTAATCCCTTTGGGGATTTGGGGGAGGTTGGGGTGGTATATTTATTTTGTTGGTTTGAGGTTTGTTTGTTTGGTTTTTTTTATTAAAGAGTTTAATGTCTTATGTAAGATATTATAAGCGAGGATCTTTTAAATTTACACAAGGATCTTCTGAACAATTAAAGTGTGTGTGTGTGTGGGGGGGGTTTATTTGTTCTTTACAATGGTTTATACAGGAACAATCTTGATTTCCATGCATTGATAGGAAACAATTTGCAAAACCCCAAAATCGCAATTCTGAGCAGTGTAGTAGTTTTACATTCACTGTCTTTGTTTTTACTCTAGAATAAATTGCAACATTAAAACTTGATGGAAAAGCAACATCCATGTATCTACAGAGGTGATTTCACCACTAAGAGCACACGTGAGGTGCCTGTAGCAAGCTAGATGGCAGAGCTGTTCCTAGAAGTACACCTTGCAGGAAAACTGTTACCATAACCTTCAGTTAAAGAACTCCATCTAATTCTTGCTTTCTTTACCAGGTTAATTAGATAACAGGTGACCCGTGCTGTTTTGCTTGCATAATAACCTGAAATAAAGAATGTCACTGCAACTATACATGCTTCATCATCATTGTAATCCTTTCCTTGGTCCACTTTAACAAAAAAGATTAAAAAGATTTTAGGGTATTTTTTACAGGTCTCCTCTCAAACATATTCCAAACAACTGATGCTTGTGTTTTCTTATTTTATTACTGCTGTGACCAAGCCTACCTTCATTTTGCAGGAACTAGGGGCAGGGTTGTGAAAACATTTTCAGACAGTCTCCAGATGGTATCATCAGATGAGAGGGGCAGTTGGAAACATAAACCACTATTTAGCCCATTAAACCACCAATGAATAAAAGTTTTACACAACAGTGGCTACAACACGCAAAAACTACCTCTGAGTGTTTTCACGGCTTGCAAGTACAATGACAAACAAGTCATTGATCTGCAAGTTTTGTCAAATAGAGCAATAGCAAGTAAAGAACATATGCAGAAACATGAATGTATTAACAGCTTAACTTATTGATTTATTTCTCACATAATATCCAAGTGCTTTCTACTGTCTGGCATCAATTGCAGCATTCCTTGTTTGCTATTCTTATTGTTGGAGCAAATAGAGCAGGCTGAGTGCTGCACAGAAGAGAGATGCTGGCTCTCCTCAGTGACTATAGAACCATAAATAAATTTAAAGTGTCAGAAGAACAATGTTCTCTAAAACAGTTTAGGAATCTATCTTTGCCAAGGAACTTAAACTGAAAACTTTAACTGAAAAAACCCCAAACAAAATCCATAGCACCAAACGAGACGTCTCTGGATCCTCTAATGCCTGGTGTAGCATAGACAAAGCAGTTGTGTGATACTGGAAGAAAGGATAAGCAGTCTTAAATTTCCATTTTTTTCAACCTAATTGCAAACATAATTTTGTATTTTCTAATTACTCATTTGGAAAGTCATAAATAAGGGAAGTTCTATGTCTAATCCCCTATTTGTGAAATTAAGTAGAAGATATCTAAATGCAACAAACCAGAACACTGGTTTATACATGTAGATCATGAGTATATTCAAAGGTAGTATAAAAGCCACCAAATATTACAATCGAAACACATTTTTTCTCCAAGCCAGCATTCAGTTTTGGGTTTCATCTTATAAAATAATTTTTACAGCCTGTCAACATTACACTTCTGTTTGACTGATAAGCCAGATAACCACTGGAGGGAAAAAAAAAAAAAGAACATCCACATTCTGAGTTTTTTTTATTGCAAAATGCAACAGGGAGACAGAAAATAACAATAGAGCCCTCAAGTTGCACAGGGGCATGCAGAAAGAGTTTTATATTCCTAAAATAATGCTCATATGATTGGCAGAAATTAGTAAAAGAGAAAATTGATTCAATAACAAATAGCACATTGGGCAAAATTGACTGGTAATGCCAAACATCACCACACGATGGCTCCAGATACAGAGGCTTTTAAACAGAGTTGCACTTACTAGTCATACAAAAGTATCACTACAAAACAAGTCAGCCAGCTCTGCAGCAGCAGGGGTGAAGGAATACAGCAAACAGAGCTCACCCACTCCTAATCCTGGTAATAGAGAGGTTACTTGCTTTTCACAGCTTTCCCTGGGTCACCTACCATGTACAAATTCAAGTCACTGCCCTCTCATCCATGGTTTGGAGAAACTTCCTTAGATAGTGCCCAAGAGGATAGTCAAGATTCCTAAATGGAATACTACAAGGAAATTGATGGAAACCCATTTCTTGAGTCACAGCAGGAAGCAGAAAGAAGCAGCTGTCTCCCATTTATTCATTCAAAGTCCTCATCACTTTAAAAAGGCTGCAAGCAAATTAATTTAAATACAAAGGATTAGTTCTTAAAAGGCCATAATGAATTACCATGCATAAGTGCACTGTTGCCATGCACCTAGCTTCGAATATACCCTGTAATATTGTAAAACAGATTAATCAGTGATAAATCATTGGTGAAGAGGGGGCATTGCCAGGAGCACTGAGGGAGATTTAAACAGCTTCAGGGAACATGAGAGACCCAGGCTGGCAAACAGGGTGTGGCACAGACAGGGTGCAAAGATAGGGCACAAAACTTTGGGAGTGAGTCATCACCCATCAGACTAGAAGAGGACTAACTACGCTTTCAGCTCTGTCAAAAGCCACTGTCAGAAGGAATATGATGAGCCAGATGGACCTCACACAGCACCATGTGGTTGTCCACGTCTCCAGCTGCAGTGACTGTCTGAGCTTGTCGCTGATGCCAGAGGGCAGTGGAGACAGTATCTGTCTGAGGTGTGAACAGGCTGACAATCTGCTCAACCTGGTGGCATAGCTGAAAGAAAATGTGGAGACGTCAAGGAGTTTGTGCCCTGGTGGAAGACCTCCAGAAACAGGTGATCAAGCTGCAGGAAATGCAGGGAGGGCATTAACACAGGCTTGGGAAGTAGTGGGCAAATCCCTCCCCCCCCAAAAAAAAACCAACCAAAAAACCACAACAATAACAAAAGAAGAGGAAAGGAACTAATAAAAGGAAGGAACTTCCCTCACAACCAGACAGGGCGATTCTCCCCCTATACTCTGCTCTTCTAAGACGGCACCTGGAGTAATGTGTGCAGTTCTGGTGCCCCCGTCACAAGAAGGACATGGAACTCTTGGAGCAAGTCCAGAGGAGGGCTTGGTAAAAGGACTGGAGCCCCTCCCCTACGAAGAGAAGCTGAGAAAGTTGAGGTGTTCAGCCTGGAGAAGGTTGCATGGAGACATCATAGCAACCTTCTGAAGGGGGCCAACAGGAAAGTTGGAGAGGGACTCTGTCAGGAACTGTAGTGATAGGACAAGGAGTAATGGGTACAAATTGAAAGAGGCAAAATGTAGGATAGATATTAGGAAGAAATTTTTTAATGTGAGGGTGGTTAGCCACATGAACAGATTGCCCAGGGAGGTTGTGGATGCCCCAACCCTGGCAGTGTTCAAGGCCAGGCGAGACTTGTTCAAGGCCTTGAGCGACCTGGTCTGGTGGAAGTGTCCCTGCCACGGTAGGGGGGTTGGGACTAGATGATCTTTATGGTCCATTCCAACCCCTTAACATTTTCTGTTTCTATGGTTCTATTAAATAGTAAGCTGTCTGTTGGGACCTCAACTTTTACAGGTCAGGGTTGCAAACAAAAAGAAACCCTCTCTCCCAGGCTGTTTGTTCATAAATTATTCACTAGGAGGTTTCTTGTATCTTCTTTCAGGACTTGATACAAAACAGAAACACAGTTCTTTTTCTCTTGGACAGATGACCTTCCCCATCTCTATTCCCACATCTACAGGAGAGGAGAGCCATCATACACACGGCCAGAGCAAGAGGTCTCATGGTAGGAATGAAAAGCACTTTCCTTCCAGCTGTTTCTAACATTTCACAGACATCTGTGGTTGTGCTCTGGTAAATCCATCATACCATGATACCTCCCTGAGCTCCTGTATGCTGTTAACTGCTAAGGCAGACTTGCATTTCTGCAGCAAAGCCAACATATTATTTATATTGTTTCATTGTGCTAGTCCTCCTTTCCCCTCAGAAGAAGTTTCAAGAAAATTAGTGGATACAGTGGGGGTTGTATCCTGCCAGGAGGTTTCATTACACTGTGTTAGACTGTAGGAACAAGGTAGATGTTTTGTTGGAACTCACCACAGAGGAACTGTGAAATTGGCAGGTAGTAAGTACAGTGGATGCTGAAGCCGCAAAAAACCCAAATCCAGTTCCGCTCATCTTAATTAAACCCCATGTACTACTTCAGCAACCCACAGAAACAGGAGGCAGGTAGAGAGCAGACTGCCCTCTGCATTGTTAAAAGTTTCAGGTAAACCTATGCAGCATGTGGTTACTGGTGGCAACCACTAAGAGTTTACTCTACGGGCATAGTAAGAGCAGAGCAAGAGTCACATGGACAAGAAGTACACTTTTGCTCCTTGGAGTTCAGCTTACTCAGCTAGATGAGGCTGGCAGAGTGGTTTTGTGGGCACACCAGTATCTTTACATCACTGTTGGGGACCAGAAAGAAATGGGTTGAGACCATGGCTAAGGGCAGCACTGCATCTACACTGTACTGTAGGAACAGATTTAGAGTGGAGGGAAGGAGGCAAGAGAATGTTCTTCGCCTGAACCATAAGCTGCGTAACAATGCTATCATGTTGAAACAACAGCCTATAAAATATCTCTTTCACTGACCTGATAAAAATGTATAGCTCAGGACCCAGAGGCTCACTCTGACATCTCAAAATTTTCCACTAGGAAACTGATGCAAATTAATACCAAACAGCAAGTGCTGTCATTATAGCATTCAGGAAAAAACATGAGAAAGACTTCTAAAACAGCAAAACTCTCCTGGGGAAAGAAAAAAAGAAAAAAGACAAAAGAAGGAATTGTTTATTCTACACTTTGAATAAAATCAGCAATTACAACACCAGTGAAAAAGCTTCTCTCTGCTACAGAGCAAGCTAGGATTTAACAACATACCCCGCAAACCTCCTCATCTGCCACACCAACACTGAAGGACCTCACTGAGGCTTTGTTTCAGGTAATCCACATGCAACAAATCCAGACTCAAGTTCACTGTGAGTCCTCAGCAGAGAGCAGACTAGTACCAAAAACCACCTGGGTGCTGGCTCAGTTTAGGAGGATTCTGTTATCTCGAGGTGGGCATTGCACCCAGCAAGACTTTGCATTTGGTCAAAGACTAAGAGAAAAGGGAAGCAGATTTGCATCCTTGGTCTGCTACCACTGGCTGTCAAGTTTAGCCCAAGAGTCATATGTTAATGCAAACAAACTCTGATTTCAACTGATTTTTCCAGGAATTTTAAAGCTGTTGCCCAATTCAGTCTAACATGGTATACATATAGAGGTTCCTTTCAGTAAGAGAAAGAAAGCTTAAGCTGGTTTCTATTCATGGCTACTAGTCACATCTTCACAAAACATCATACACCAAAAAGGCACAGGTGTCTATGCAAGGTACCTCTGAATCAACAAAGAATTCAGTCAAATAGGATAGGTGAAAGAAATACTGAAGTTGCACAGAAGTCAAACCCAAAGTTCATCTATGATGGATCTTACCTCTCTGAAGAGGACAAAAATGACAAGGCCACAACAGTAACTGTGCTTTAACTGAACTTTTTAATAGGGATAGATACAATTAATACACTGTAAGCCAGTTAACAATTTTCATTGACATCCTATTACTTTAGTGAATAAATTAATGGTCAGCTGAACAAAAAACCCCCAAAGAATGAGTGAAGATATTGCAAATCCCTCGAGGAGTTCTTCCACTGCTACATTTACTGTCATCACTGATACACACCCAAAACTGTATTGCTATGATTCTTCCGTTTCTCAAAAAGCCTCCACTGTAGCACCTACAGTATTTCCATTACTAACTCACCTAATGACTTATAGTCCATTATCAGATGGGCAGCTCTTTGGTAAAGGTGTGGCAGCAGATTCTTTGCTTTCTGTCAGTGCTCGTGGCTGATGGACAAAAACACTGAACCTGACGCCTTGGTTTGCCGCTGCCCTCACAAACCCACTATTTGCGGTCATGGTGACAGCTTTCAAAGTGTCTCCTGTCCCAAAAATGGCTAGAGAACGGCTGTTGATTTTTGAACTAGCCACTAGTCCTAAGGCACGCTCAGATGGCTGATCTGGCACCACGGTAATCCTTTTAACAAGCAATGCAGCTCGCTCTTTCTCCCCAGGTCCTCCCAGCGTTTCCAAGATGGACTGAAAATCTCTGACAGCAGATTCGCAGGCAAAGAGCTCTTTTCCCTCCATGAACTCCTCCAGCTGAGGCAGCACTCTCTCCCTCCTTTCTTGGGCTGCTTGCTCTGTCAGAACTTTTTCTTTGAAGACAAAGTAGCAGCCTCCATAGCTCAGAGCAGAGACATAAGTTATTAAGGTAGTGATGTCCAAGTTAACCCTATTGCAGACATTTACTTTGATCTGAGTAGGAAAAGCAATGCTGGCCACTAAATTCTCCCGGTCCACTCTGGTCACCTGCAGGAGTTCAGGGCCTTCTTCATCTGATTCACTGGCACTAGGGTGCTCGTTGTCTGCAGATGGCTCCACCAGTGAGTTCACAGCAACAACATCTCCTCTCACAGATATTCCCATCTCCTTGAGTCTCTCTGCCATAGGACTGGACACGCTGTTGTAGAACGCAAAGATGATGTGGGGATTGCTGTACTCCACTGGCTGCTGACGGCTTGCTTGCAGGAAGTCCTCTGCCTGCTCAATGACACTTTTGTCACCATACTGACCTCTCCCCAGCCAGATGTTATGCAGGGCCTCAGCTTTCCGACCGATGGCCTTCACCCATGTGTGACCTCCGTTTGCAACAACATCTACCACCAGGGTCTGTTTGTCTCCAAACCTGTCCTCATAAGCAAAGACATGGAGGACACTGACAACATCCTCCAGATTCTCTACTGACTGAATAATGGCTTGGAGATGGGTAAGGTTTGTACTCTGCAGATGGGACTCTTTAATGGCCACTTTCCCTGCCTCCACCTTGTGTAAGAAGTTTAGCTCAGCCTTCAGTTTGCTACATAGTTTTGCCCCACCTTCTATTCTCCTTTTCTGGGACTTGGAAAGGGCTTCCGCTCTCTTGATCAAATCTTTGGCAACAGCAATTCTTTCACAAAGCAGTGACTGCACAGACATGTTGGAAACATTATTCCTATCAAGTGAGAGTAAAGAGAAGATTGTTATTGCATGGCCAAGAATAAAGATAGTGAAAAGAGGTCTTTCCAACAGCATATACCACGGTTAGCACTTGGGCACCTTTCCCCACAGCAGCTACAACTCCCACTCCAGGCACACTGAGACTTAGAGTGAACATCAAGGGTTGCAGTGAGAGTAAACCCACAAACCCAAATACTTTTTCAGCACAACAACTGCACAGTGGCCCCATTACGAACCACAAGTTCACAGGCAGGCTCCGCTTTGCCCCCTTCTTTCGCCTCAGGGCCCGACCTTTCCCGGGCGGAGACCGGCAGGACCGGCCGCCCCTCCCCGCCCCCGCTCCGCCATCACGTGGCCGCAGCAGCGGGGAGGCCGCGGCGCCATCTTCGGTGAGGGCAGAGCGCCCGAAAGCGCTCGCCCCCGGCCCGGCGGCCTCGGCTCCCTCTGGCCTCGCCCTCTGCCCACACCCTGGCCCCGGCAGGGCCGGCGGCGGGACGCCGCGGGACGCCGGCCCTTGTCCCCACTGTCGCCCTCGTCCCCCAGTCACTGCCGGGGCACGATGTGCCCGGGCCAGCCTCGCTTCTCCGGGCGCTCCCAGCCTCGCTCCCTCCCCCGTGTCTGCCGCCTTTCCCCGGGCCCCGCAGCCCGTACTCACAGCCCAGCGGCTACAGCCCACGCCCCGAGCCGGCGTGGCGTGTGGCTGCTCGGCCCGGCCGGCACCTCCCCCGGGGCCGCCGGGCGGGGACACGGCACCACCCGCCTCGCTCCGCCGGGCCCGGCCCGCCCGGCCTAACCATGCTCACCAAGGTGCCCGCGGATTGTCCAGAAAACCCTGTAAGGGCCAAGGGCAATACGTGAGGTCAGACGCAGTCACTGAGTCACAGAATATGCTGAGTTGGAAGGGACCAACAAGGATCATCGAGTCCAACTCCTGGTCCTGCAGAGGACCATCCCCAAGAGTCACACCATGTGCCCGAGAGTGTCATCCAAACACTTCTTGAACTCTGTCAGGCTTGGTGCTGTGACCACTGCCCTGGAGAGCCTGTTCCAGTGCCCAACCACTCTCTGGGTGAAGAATTTTTCCCTACTATCTAACCTAAACCTCTCCTGACACAACTTCAGGCCGTTCCCATGGTCCTGTCACTGGTCCCCACAGAGAAGAGATCAATGCCTCCCCCTCCACTTCCCCTCACAATGAAGTTGTTAAACTGCAATGAGGTCTCCCCTCAGTCTCCTCCAGGCTGAACAGACCAAGTGACCTCAGCTGCTCCTCATACAGCTTCCCCTCAAGGAAGGGGGGAAGCTGCTGTCCTTTGGATGCTAACAGCTTAATATCTTTCTTATACTGTGGTGAACAAAACTGCACACAATATTCAAGGTGAGGCTTCACCAGTGCAGAGTAGAGTGGGAAAAGAGAGGCCAGAAACAAGTTAGCCTTGGACTTCCAACTTCAGCAGAGAAACAGCAGCCATGGCTCTGTGCACACTGGACCCATGCTCATTGGATCCGTGAAGCTTGGACAACAAAACTAGCCCATACAAAACGATTCTGTGCTAAATGTGAGCAAGTGTCCCCCATGCTTGCCCCAAGTTGCTGCCTGCCTTCGTGCAGCAGACATAGCCATGGTCTTGCCTCTCTCCATGCAGCAATATTAACTACCTGCATGGGAAAGACTTGCCTTCTGATCGCTGGTTCCTGCAGGGAGTAAGTGCATAAATGATTTCACAAGATCTGGAAAGCAATAGTAAGAAAAAGAAAGTTGTAAGGGGCTTACTGCACCTGTATTTTCTTTACTGTGTGAGTGACCGTGCACTGTAAAAGAGGGGCTGCGCACTCTTCCTCACTGGAGATACTGGGGAACTGTCTGGACACAATCCTGTGCGATGTGCTCTAGGATGACCCTGCTTGAGCAAGGGAGGTTGGACTGGATGACCCACTGTGGTCCCTTCCAACCTGACCCATCCTGTGATTCTGTGACTTAAAGTAATAACTTCATGAAATGATAATACTCTTCTCAGAGCCCGATCCTACTAGTTAATAAATCTCAATTCTCATAGGTGTCACACTGCTCTACCTTGGAGCAGACCATCTTGCAGGACAAACAAATCAACATCACCTGCTTTAAGTGATTGCTGTCTCTTCTTCTTTCAGATTAGGAACAAGCTAAACGAAGCATAGTCACACTTCATGGCCAGCTGAAATAATCTCACCTGCAATTTGTCATTTCTCACAGAGTATTTGTCATATCGCAGAGAGACAGCCTGAGGAAAGCACTCTAAAGGGAAAAGTACTCTCAGAGGAAAGTTACAACTGCTCACCGTTTTGAAGCTTTTTGTTGTAAGAGGAGCCTAGTGATAGTATTCTCATGTTTTTCAAGGCACACTTCTATTTGTTCTCAGAAGAAAAATGTGCCACATTATTTTACCAATTCAAACAGTTTATATTCCTAAAAAGCACTCACTGAAGCAACCTGGCAACTAGAGGTGGTCATTCGGAGTATCTGACAAAAACGTAGGGGCTTCACACTACCACCCATTTGCAACATTGGTCCAACATGAAGTAAACTCACCAACACTTCTGAAGTACTGAAGTGTTAAAATTGCCCCGTGCGGTAATGATTGCCTGTCCTGGCAGGATGGGGGGGAGTGGGGAAGCATCCCCTCAACACTTATACCTATTATCAGGTATCTCACAGACAGTATTTTCCTAATTTAGAACACAATAGCTTCCGTAAAATGCACAGAACAGTTACTACATTTAAATTATTAAACCACAGGAAACTATGGATGATACTGTTTTTTTCCCTTCCCTTTGCCACTTGTAAATTAGTAACATTCTCCAGATGGCAGGTGCTCAATTTTTTAAAAACCAAAACCACAGTCCCCAAACCTCAAGAGATTTTTGTTTGTTTCTCCCACTGTTGCCATCTTGGCAGTGAGAAAGCATGATTTATTTGAAACTTGCTTTGGTTACAACTACCCTTCATAGGGTGTTCTTTGCTAATCAACTGTTTCTAGTAGCAGAGACAATTAAACTACTGCAGTTCAGGCTAACCATTTTCTGAAGTACTTACCCACATTTTTTCATATAGAAAACCCTTTTGAATATTTATATACCATTAAAACACTGAATATGTATAAATATTTTAAATTGAAGATGCAGCAATATCAAGTCTTCAGTTTCAGTTCCGAGTTGTTTAATTTTTTCTAGAATAAGGATCAGAGTATGGACTGATTTTCAGAGCCAAATACTCAAAAAGTGATCTGGAGGAACTGTTTGGACAGAGCTTTTATTTCTGACATTAGGAAATAAAACTTCATTTATGGCATGCTTCAGAAACTCTTATTTACCTGATGATAACATGAACCATCAGAAGACAGACACTGGAAACACAGGTCAATTAGGTTATACATTACTTTCTGCAGACTAAGTGATACTTTGTATTTTCTTCATCAGTTATGGCTGGATGACATGTAACCTGCCAGGCAGCTCCCCTCCGTCCTTAGACTTACACATAAGCAGAGGGATGCGGCTGTCACTCTGAGTTCATTATCAACATTTTAACAATGAGATTGCTTTAAAAAAATATAAAATCTGCAAACAGTAACTTAAAGGGCTGCAGACCAGATTATTACTGCTGAACCCCCCACCATATATTTATCCTGTTTCTTTTGCAGTAAATTCTGTGTTTCTTTATGACCTGACCAACTCTACACATGTAACAAATGCATTGATACATACACCCCCCACAAATAATATCCAAGTTCTGCACCTGTCTTTAGAGTTATCTTGGAAGTTGAAAAATATTTGAGGACAATTCAAGGGATGAAGTCATGACATTACATACTCTCATTCTGTTTTGTAACTCCCGTTGATTTTTATTATGGTGATAAATGCATTTAGTTTTCAGCAAGAGTTATTACTTCTACTTTTTCTAACAATATTTCAGGGTTGAAAAAGTGCAATTTCTAGGGCCGCGAAAATAACTCAAGTAATGGAAAACAAGTTCTTGTGACACAAAGACCAAGAAGGCAAAAGCAGAGAGGCTCAAATAGATTGCAGTTCATCCCTGAAATGGAAGACTGTTCTGTCTCTTTGTGAAAGTACATGATCTTTTACACCAGATAAAACCATTTCTGGAAATTACTTAACATTTAAACAATATTCCAAAGTGAAAAATTATCCTGTCCGCTCAACATTTAAATTCTTTAAAAGGTCTAACATGAATCCATCATGGCTGTATGGGAAAAACTGTTTCCTCAAAAATAAAGATGCTGAAATCTAAGCTTTATGCAGATAAACAAGCTAGGATTAAAAAGACACACAGACACTTTCCCCCAAAACAGTGGCCTTCGATTTTATTCTTTAGCCTTTTTCAAGCTGTCACTATAACTTTACATTTTGTACAGTATTTTGTGTATCAAGGGAAAGAATTATCTTTAACAAGATTTCATGTATTACAATATTAAGGACCGTTGTATTTGCACCCATGATGTTTAAAAAATCTCTCAGACAAACCATGTAGAAATAAGTATGCAAAAACTGCAAAGAAAAACATTTAAGTAGCCAAAATTAAAAAGACCTTTGTGTGAACCACACAGTCTTGCTTGGTTTCTACTAGGCTATTGCAGCCAAGTAGTCTTTAACCTCAGTTGGAGTGAGCCTCCTAAAACCAGCTTCATTACAGATGCCAACTTCAATGTTGTCTTCTGTCATTTGTCCTTCAAAGCTCTCCTGTTAAAGAAAATACAGTTCAGTGCATCATATCAATGAAGTCATAACATAAGAAACTTCTTTCTTAAATATTTTGCTCACCTTTAGTGTTAAAATAGCTGTATGAATGGCATCTTCGAGCTCCAAATCTTCATTGTATCTGTAAACAGACATTTATGTATTTCAGCAAGGGACAAAGCCCTTTCCAAATTTTACTAATCCCGAAGTCTCTAAAAACCCAAACATTATTAAAATCTTTCTCATACAAATATTATTTGTAAGCACTGTAACATTATGAGTCAAAGTTATTATCTGTCAAAATAAGAATCAGTACTTTTCATACTGACACTGTATATAACAATATTGCTGCAAATTATGTTGAATATAATGTTTATTGCACTCATACAATTCTCCATAAACACAAAAGTTGGAATTTAAATAAATCAAATTTCCTGTGCATATGTAAGTAAGTAAACCAGAAGCATCACATGTTAAGTATTTTAAAACTTTATTCTGATAATCTAAAAAGTGTGCATTTTTTTAAATCTGATTGTTTTACGTGGAATCTGAACAAAACACAGTATCCTTTCAGACAAGTATCAAATACATTACCTTTTCTCAAGGAATGTTTTCCCATTGACATAATTTTTCCCCATTGCTGTTGCTTTCCATGCAAAGTAAGCTCCCTGTAAAAGCAACAATCTATTGAACTGTTTTGCGTGACTTAGTCAAACACTATGTATTCAATTACTTGGGAAAAAAGTACAGCAACAATTACGAAAATACTGAATGTTCTGAGACTATGGGAGATAATTTTGGATCACATTCAGAATAATTTGATACAGGAACATATGCTGTGAAAATGTACAGAATGTTTGTATGGGGCCCCACCTATTTTCATTCTCCCACTACTTTGAAAGATGAACTAGTAAGTTGTTAGCATAGCTTTGATTTGGGATTCCTTAAACAGAAACAGTATGTTTGCCTTTGAAAAAGTACACAGTCAGATCCTTAATGAGGTTCCCTCTACTCTTCTTTTTGAAGATTAGGTAGTATAAAAAACTTGTTGCAAATCAGCTATCTGATTTATGTTAACTACTAACAGGATATTCAGCCATCACTTCTGTTCTCTCTGACATGAAGACTATCAGCAGGTCCATGCCTTAATCAAATTGCCTTAAGGCATCTGCATTTTGCTTTTTACGTTGGAGAATCAGGCAGTAATTCAAACTTCTGAAGCTCAATGATGATCATGACAGTGACCTCGTTTTTTTTTGTCCGGAGCACTCTACCTCACATGTGCATCAAAGGGTAGTTTTTCAGAAGTGCGGGGCAAACCTAGCTAATAAACTCACTTAACCACTGTCATTAAATACAAAGGCATGTGCATTATGTTTCACAATATAACAGGTTTTGACTTAACTTCCATTTGGTTTTGAGCAGCATAAGCAGACTTTTTTTTTCTGCTATCTGTTGCAGAAGGCCATTTTTGCTGGCACAATCAACTAGGGAAGGCATGAAAAGGGTTGGTGATCTCCCTGAAAAGCAGCTCCCATCCCTCAAGCAGTTCAGGAACATGTACGTCCAGAATGATCCAGACTTGCTCCAAGCACCTACTGAAATGGCTCATTTTAACTTCTGAAGTTATGTTAAGGTATCTTTTGTTCTAGCTCTGCATTGTTCTCATCACAGAAAGTATTTCATAAGCACCTGTGAAATTTCATGTTTTATAAAAGCAGCAGAATTTACAAATGTAAGATACTTACAGATGGATCCGACTGAAATAAATACGGCCGCCCTTCGTTCCAGCCACATATTAGCAGTGACACACCAAAAGGACGAACACCACTACAGGAAAACAAAATGATAAATTATTCAGTGAAAGCCAAAGGTGACTAAATTATTTTGGATGTGTTAACCTTCCCCTAAATGGTTCCCACCAGACTGTAGCTGTGATGAGGAATGACTAGTCAACCACCACAACAAGCCCAAATAATGCTGCCTTGTCTGACGTGTTGGTTTGCAAGATATGGAGACTCATTCTCAGTCAGTGCCAGTCCACACTCCTCCGACTGGCCCACTTTCTGTGCATGTTCTCCACTGAAAAACTGTCTTTGACACAAAAACTTGAATCACTGGGTAGCTGTAACTCCTTACTTTTAAAAATCATCTTTCTAAGCAACTTTGCAATTCCATCACATACCCAGATTGCGTGTATTCCTGCATCACAGAAGCAATTCTCTGTACTAGCTGAGCTGTTGGAATGGGCTCATGATAAACCAAGTAATACTGTTGGGCCAGCTTCCGAGCTCTGTGCACAAGTACTCTAAAAACAAAGACAAAATTACTATGTCAAAGAAATTCTAACTAGAACTGAAAACTCATAATAAATACAATGCTACAGAGTTGTACCTCTGTCATAACATTAATGTAAGAAAACAGACGTGCTGGCTTACCTTTATCAACTGAGTAATCTCTGAAACACTTAAACTGAAACTAAGGTTGAATAACACCACTTCCATTCTTCAGACAAAACGTTATTTGACAAGGTATCGGATATATTAAGGAAAATTTCAAGCAAATGTCATTTTATTATAATAAAATATGGTATTACAACATATACTTAGAAAGACTTAGAAACAGCTAATTGCTACCTGCTTCTTACACTTCTTGTATGAAAATGGATCTAAGTGGTGATCAAACAAGATGTTTTCATACCTGTAATCTGGACCCATTCCACTGTACACTAAACCTATATGTTTGGTAATTGGTTCTACTTTGTGGACACTCCTTTCATCATACAGAATGGATTTCTGCTTCTTCTCAGTTGCCAACACCACTCCATTTGCAGCTGGAAAAGAACAAGAAATGTTTTTAAATATTAAACTAAAACTATGGAAAGCAGTCGAAACACAGAACAAGTTTATCAGACTAAAAATTTTCTTCCTCTATTTTTAAAAAAAGTCTTCAAGTTTACAATCGTGTTAGAGAGAGATACTTTGATGAATCCACCCAACCCATTGTTTCTCATTTTAAATAACCATACAGCTCCCACAGTCCCATTCTAAAGATTCTGAATAACATATTAATAATTGAGCAATCAAAGTAACTTTTTTTGTGTGTAATTTCTCTATATAAGGACAGGAACAGTCAAAAAAAACCCCAAACCAAACACCTATCTCTACCACCTGAATGTCTACAGAATCACCCAGAAAAGAATCCCAGAAAACACTAAATCTATTAAAACATTTGAAAATCCACTGAAAGAGTAACAAAATATATAACAGAAGGTAAGATAAAGAAAGATCCAATACACAGGACCCAGTACATAATCCAAACTGATTTAATTCTCTTAAAGGATAGTCAGAATCCCAAATCCTTCACTGAAGTAGTTATTTTCAGGGCATACCTTTAATCCCAACTGATGGAGCTCCTGCAGCTACTGCAGCCAAAGCATATTCAATCTGAACAAGCTTTCCAGAAGGACTAAAAAGGAAGATGCAAAAGAAAGATTAACATAATTCCGATGCGCTCGAATCTTTCCTACAACAATCTGATACCAACTTGCTTTTTTAAGCCTCTTTACATCCGGCAACAAGATATTCTGACCAGAATTTAAAAAAAAAAACAGTAAAACCCCACAGGTCTGAAGACTTGTAAGAGCTTCTAAAAGAGCTGGACTGGTTCAGCACAGAAGTCACTGCTGCACAGTGCTACTGGGATACTCACACAGCATCAGCCTACAGCCCTCATGAAAGCTAAGGAGTTACAGATAGGGAGCAGTGACTGGGATGCAGGTTGAAGGACAAGTCCATTTTCCAATTTTATACCATTTTAAAAAAGTTTTCCACTCAGAGGGAAAAATCTTCAGAGCGTGTCATGGGTTTCTACTCACGATATACATTATATGTGTGGTGTCCAAAAGTTTTCAAGACACTGATGTTCTCTGCTGAAAGGTACCAGCAAAACACAGCTATGCTTTTTGACAGATAAGCACAAAACAGAAACAATCCCTGTTCCATTTCCAGGTATTCCTGAATTTCTTTTTAACAATCCATGTGCTGGTAATGGATGCAGAATCATCAGAACAGAGCTGAAGGAGTTAAAGCTGGCATAGTAACTCACTCATAAGGAGTGGGATCAAGGGGTCCATTCTTGACCCCCAGGGAAAAGGACAGCACAGAGACAGCCACTCGCTTGTCAAGTGATTTGCAAGTGGGATCTACTCCCTGAGCTGTATTTCAGACACCGCTGCTTTAACAGTTGCAGAAGTAAAATAGAAGATTATGTAACTTGGTGCTTAGATGAGTCAGAAAGAACAAAGCAAGCCATAACCAATCACTGTACTCATTTATACACTGAGGAAACAGGTTATAAGGTGACAAAGTAATAATTCTGGTTTCTCCACTTCAAAATACTAAAATCAGAACAAGAGTTCCGAGCACATAGTGCTTTTGTACAATACAAGAAGTTTGTAACTCCCCCAGGAAACCATTTCTGAAAGCTAATAGAGAATTCAACCTGCTAGAGCACAGCAAGCATGCTGGGCTGCTTCCATCCATTAAGAACATTCTTTTCATCATTTTAGGTCATGAACTGCTTCATTTGCTTAACTGCAACAAGCCTTTAGCAACTCACTCTGCAATTACACAGCATGACTCTCCTCTAAGGTTAAGGGGGTCTAACTTCACCACAAGCAGCATAAAGGTTCTTGCTTTTTTGCCAGTTTTTCTTTTTTATATGTATAACATAGTCCTGGATAGCTTAATAGTTTCATCAAAAAATGAATGGAAGGTAATTTCCTTTTCTCTGAATTAATCTTAAGTCTGTGTATTAGAGCAACATCTCAACAGACACTACTCCAACAGCTGCATATTTATTCTGTGCATGCAACAATCCCACATCCAGGCTATGCACAACACGAAGTGCACAGAAAGCAGCAACTGCAGAGTGCTGCAAAAAGGAAAATATACTACTTTATAACTCATCTGCTTCATTCGTTCCTGCATCTGCAAAGCCTGTTCTGAAGCAAGCTCTCAAGATACCACAGGTCAGCTGTCATCACGCATTTCTAGTTAGCTCAGAACCACAGAATTACTCTCCAGCCTAAAGAGGGGGGGGGGGGGGGGGGGGGAGAGGGGGCGCTGCTAAGCCGTTTCACCAAGCACTCGCTGCACGGCCAGTGCCGAGACAGATCTCAGCTTGGCCCACAACGAGAGCAGACACAAGCAGCGCCCGCACCGGTCCCCGAGGTCAGCGACAGAGAGCCGGTGGGAGCCGGGACTCTCCCGCAGCCCCCGCCTCCACCCCCGGGGGCGCCAGCAGCCCTTCAGGTCGGCAAGAGTCTGTTGTAGCTGCATGTTCCCCTCGGGCCAAGGCAGCACTGCCCGATCCCCGCCGCTCTACCCACGCCCGCCGCCCCTGTGCGGGTCCGGCCCCCGCTGTCCCCCAGCGCCCGCAGGCCCGATGACTCTGCAAAGCGACCCCTCGGTCCTGCGTCGCCGCCGCCGGCAAGCTGTTCCGTGCAAGCTGCGTGCCGCCCTCCCGCTGGCCCGGCAGCCCACCCGCCGCTGCCCCCGGGCCTGCAGCCACCCCTACGCCGGCACCTGAAGGTGGTGAGGGAGAAGCTGTAGCCGCGCTCCGCCATCTTGGCACCAGCCCCTGCGCTCTCCGCGCCGGCTCCCTCGGCGCACGCGCGGCCGCCGCTCCCGCTCCCTGCGCGAGGGCACGGCGAGCACGCTGATTGGTGCGGTGGCGGCGCGTGACTGAGTCCGCCGAGATGCGGTTGGCGGAGAGGCGCGCCGTGAGGAGCGCTGGGAGTTGGAGTCCTCCAGAGGCCCTCCACTGCCCCTCCCTCCCGGTAGCGAGAAAAATGCTGGGACTTGGAGTTTCCGTCCAGTGTCCCTGTTATGCCGCGGCATGCGGCAGGCACTCGGTTTCCCAGGAGGCTCAGCGACAGGCGCACCTCCCCGGAGGGCTCGGCGAGGCCATGGCGGTGCTGGTGCTGGTCCGCTCTCCGCTGCCGCGGCTTCGCGCTCTCTTCCAGCGTTGCTGGGGGCGGCTTGAGCGCGGCCTCTTGCCGGGCGGCCTAGGGGGCCAGAGCCCGCTCTGGAGTAAGTCCCACCCTGTTCTCCGCCCGCTGAAGGAACGGGACGCGTTCCTGTGCCACCTGCTCTAGGTGACTCTGCCTTGGCTGGGAGGCTGGACTAGATGATCTCCAGACGCCACTTGCATCTCTACAATTCTGTGATTCTGTGAGGGGGCGGCGTCGGGGCTTCGGGACTCGTTTTACCTTTGAACGGCTGGGGCGCGGCCCTGGGATCCGTGAGGGCGCGGGGCGGGGGCCGCCGCTCTGACCGCCCCCTTCGGGAGTGGCGGCAGCATCGTGTCGTGTTTCCGCGGTCGCCAGCGAAAATGGGGCTTGGCTGTCAGGAATTTGTGTTTCGCAGAATCACAGCATATGCTGAGTTGGAAGGGGCCCACAAAGATCATCGAGTCCACCTCCTGGCCCTGCATAGGACAAGCCCAAGAGTCACACCATGTGCCCGAGAGTATTGTCCAAACACTTCTTGAACTCTCTCAGGCTTGGTGCTGTGACCACTGCCCTGGGGAGCCTGTTACAGCACCCAGCCACCCTCTGGGTGAAGAACCTTTTCCTGAGATCCAACCTAAACCTTTCCTGACACAACTTCAGACCATTCCTATGGTCCTGTCACTGGTCCCCACAGAGAAGAGATCAATGCCTGCCCCTCCTCTTCCCCTCACAATGAAGTTGTTATACTGCAATGAGGTCTCCCCTCAGTCTCCTCCAGGCTGAACAGACCAAGTGACCTCAGCTGCTCCTCATACAGCTTCCCTTCAAGGCCCTTCACCATCTTCATTGCCCTCCTTTGGACACTCTCTAAGAGCTTAATATCTCTTCTATATTATGGTGAACAAAACTGCACACAATGTTCAAGGTGAGGCTTCACCAGTGCAGAGCAGAGCAGGACAATCCCCTCCCTCTTCTTCTTTCTACTCCAGGACCAGCACTAGCTGTGCAAGCTCCAGCTGTTCTTCCACAAGCAGCAGATGACGCCAGTGAAAGTAGCGCCGAAGTGCCGGGTCTGTTGGAGAGCATCCTGTGGATGGCAGTGCCCAAGAAACGGCGCACCATCGAGGTGAACCGCTGCCGGCGGAGGCATCCCAGCAAGCTTATACAAGTAAAGGTAATCACCAAGTTTCCACTGCCTTGCCACTGTATCCACCATAAGTAATTTTGTTGGTGGCAAACAGGGCAAAGTAATATTTACACCAGCCGTTTTTCACCTCACTTGTTTTAGAGAATCATCACAGTTGTCAGTGCTGACTGAAAAAGCTTTCTGGACTTTGTTTATAAATAAAGAAGCATAAAAGACACTGTAATCTTTAAAATCCTTTGGAAGAGGTACATTCATCATGTGTGACAGTAGTCTGTCATTAAATAAACAGTGAGACTTTAGGTGCAAGGCAACAAAATGTGAATTTTGGCTGAACAGATAGTGTAAGTGGAA
This sequence comes from Neopelma chrysocephalum, assembly GCF_003984885.1. Taxonomy (NCBI): domain Eukaryota; kingdom Metazoa; phylum Chordata; class Aves; order Passeriformes; family Pipridae; genus Neopelma; species Neopelma chrysocephalum. Next base: position 20,672,894 of record NW_020897695.1, on the reverse strand, counting down.
AAGCTCTGTGCTTTCTATGCACCTCATTGAGTCATTATCAATAAACGTAATGACTTAGATACTGACTTCACAGGCTGTTTTTAGTAGTAAGCATTTGACATAGCAACACATTACAGAAAAATTATATAGAAGAATAGATTTTTAAATGGTAATTGAACTTCTCTGGTATTTCATTTAAATTTTTTAGTAGTTTGTGATTGCTCCTTGTTCTTTTGTTGCTGCTATTCAAATTACAAAATTTCCTGTTTTCCACTGTTGTTTCAGAGGAACATAGATGTTTGTCCTGAGTGTGGAAACTTGAAACAGAAACACATCCTTTGTGGCTATTGCTATGCAAAGGTCAAAGCAGAAACTCATCTGATACGGATGGAAATGCGCAAAAAGGAAGGAGGACCATTTAAGGCTCCAACTGTAGAGACTGTTGTCCTTTATGATGGAGAAAAGCCTTCAGAAAAAGATGAAGGCAAACGGATCATTGAAAGAGCCAGGAAACGCCCATCTTGGTTTGTTCAAAATTGATGCTATAGATTTAATGCTAACAAAAACAGTTACTGCAGCAAGAGAAAAAATTATTTCCAAGAATGTTTTCTCCTTCACTCAATGTCAATACAGAACACCTATGGACTTTTGGGAAGTCTGCTTGATTTGTGTCATGCCATATGATTTGCAGTCAGATGTTGTTTCTGTAGCATACAGTAGGAAGTGCTTCTCAGTGATACATGACAGCAGTCAACAAAGAAATAGGGATCTACTTTGGATTTGGACATCTGCGTGTGGTACACCGAATAATTTACATTTTTGTAAATAACATCTTTTTAATAAAGGGAAAACATTCACACGTGTACAATAAAGTATGTTAAGTTTTCGGGGGAAATCTGCTTTTTGATTTTGGTTGCTGCTGTTTCCAAGGGAGAAAAAATGTTGAAAGCCAGTGTTGTTTAGAAACAAAGTTTATTTACAAGGAAAGATCCAGTTATTTGGTTATTTCCATGGTCTGGATCTCTCCACAATGCTGCTGTTTGAGATAATTGGTGATATTCCTGGTTTTGAGCAAAATAGTGATTGCTGCATAATATTTGCACTTTTTCTGCACTGGATTGAAGGCTGAGTGTTCCTCGCTGTTGTCAGTATACAAAATGATTTTCTTTCTTAAAGGGATATGGAAAGCCTATTTTCCCCCCTTTACAGTGCACTTGATTTCTTGAGTAAAATAGCAAATTGAAATGTAATGACTGGAAATCTGTAAATTTGATAAGGGTCAAATCTGGCTCTTTGCCATCATTGCCCTTAAGTCATCTGGGTGGTCAGTGTGTGCTTGGGAAACCTGCAAACAGCTGTGGTGCCTTCGTCTGGAGTTCTCTGCGGAGAGGGGCAGCTTTGCCCTCCACTGTCCATTGCTCCCCCTCAGAGGTGCAGTTACAGCACCTCACTGTGGATTTTCACTTAGGTTTTAACCACACAGCAGCACCACTGCATTTAGGATTTAAAACTGTTTTCAGTTTTTGTTTAGGATTTCAGGATACAAACGGTACTCTGGTATTATGGCTCAGACAGCCCAATTTGCTGCCAAAAAATGCAAGACTGCCCCAACCCGGTCTGGGTTGCCCCTGTGTTTTCGTGGAGCTTAAGTGTATATGCTTCTGTGCTGTCCTGGATCAGGGAGTTGTGCTGACTTAGAGCTGTTTCCTGGCTTCATACATCTTTTTTTTTTTTTTCTGTGGGGACCTCCCTGTAGCTTGGCTTGTGTCAGGGTCAGAAAAATGTCAATGTGGACCAATGTGGAATATGAAAGTACAGGACACAGGACCATACGTTCCATAATAGCCTTCATTTGTACTTGGCTGAGTTCCTTATGCCATAAGGAGTGGGCTTGTGTGTGCTGGAATGCTTCACTTTTGCTTCCCTTGCTCTGGATCCCATGTTCTGAAGCATAACTGGTAGGAATGGATGTTAGTGGGGATGTTACATTTCCTCCATAGAATAAGGGAATAATGAAAGCTGATAAGTGTAAATTGATGCCATTTAGTTGACAGTATCCAAGCAAACAACATAAGTCCTTCTGATTTGTCCAAACAGGATTTATTCCAGTCGTGTCTGGTTTTCACTCATTCAGAAGTGAAGCCAATAAAAGATGGCAAGCAGGATGCAGAGTGGAAAGCTAACTTTTGACAGAACTGTGTGGGATGAGACTGACATACCAGAGGTGAGATTAGCCAAGCAGTAAGACAGATAAATATACACCTTTCCCTCAGGACAGTATATTTTAGGGAGGGGTGGGTTTTTTTGTTTTTTTGTCCACATAGGACCAATTACACCTTACCAACTACACTGTCTTAGTTACTTTTTGTATAATAATATTTTTGACAGTTCTCTCTAGAGAAATAAGCTAAATTAACCTGGGATATTGCAAGTCATGGGCTAATTTCTCAGAAACACAGATGTATCATTAAAAAAAACCCCACTATTTTTCTCTAAACATGAAGGAGGACATGCAGCTCCTGCTAATGGAGTAAAAATTATAATCATCAGTACATTGCATTAGTTTATTGCATTACAGTGTTGGTGAAGCAATGAAGGTGCTTTAAAAATAGAGTCCTTACAAAATATGAGTGAAGTGAGGCTGTGTGAATACAAGATATTTTAAGATACTTGCCGGGTCACGGTTACGTAATGATTCCTACTTGGAGGAGTCCCATTGCGTTAGAGCTCTAAGCAGTAGTGAGAGCCAAGAGAACTGGTTAATGTTCAAGCATCACTTCCTCCGAGGTTACGGTTGTTGCATCCCCATGGGTAAGACATCAAGCAAAGGGAGCAGGAGACCTGCATGGATGAGCAAGGAGCTTCTGGCAAAACAGAAAGAGGGAGTCTACAGAATGTGGAAAAAGAGACAGGGCACTTGGGAGGGATATAGGAATGTTTTCAAAGTGTGCAGGCACAGCATGTGGGAGGCTAAGATTCATTTGGAATTAAATCTGTCAAGGGATGTAAAGGACAACAAGAGGGTCTCCTTCAAGTACATCAGTAGCAAAAGGAAGACTAGAGCAAACGTGGACCCACTGCTGATGGTGACAAAGGATATGGAGAAGGCAGACTTACTGAATGTCTTTTTTACTTCAGTCTTTACCATTACTGCAGCCCTCAGGAATCCTTGACCCTGTAGGCAAATGAGAAAGTCTGGACAAAGGAAGATTTTGTGTTGGTTGAGGAGGATCAGGTTAGAGTTGTGGGTGTCAAGGCAAACTTGACTCTCACAAATCCATGGACCCTGATGGGATGCACCCTCAAGTGCTGAGGGAGCTGGGAGATGATATTGCTAAACCACTCTCCATCATCTTTGCAAGATCATGAAGAAGAGAAGAGGTGCCTGAGAACATGAGGAACTTCAAAAAGAGCAAGAGGGAAGACTCAGGGAACTACAGGCCAGCTAACCTCACCCTAATTCCTGGAAAGGTGATGGATCCTGGTTGTCATCTCTAAGAAAGCAGAGAAAAAGAAGGCTGTCAGAAGTACTAGCATGGATTCACCAAGGGGAAATCATGCTTGACCAATCCAATAGCTTTGTATGATGGAATGACTGGTTGGATAGATGAGGGGAGAGCAGTGGATAACGTCTACCTTGACTTCAGCAAGGCTTTTGACACTGTCTTCTGTCGGCGAGGAAAGCTCTGAACACTTAATGTAAGGATCCAAAACTCCGTTTATTGAAGATTGAAAGCAACTTAATATACACTGTATAATAGGCTCATACATATTGCAGGGATTAAGCTCCTAATTGGTGCTAAGTCAAGTGGTGATATCATCTCAACTCTCTTGCCTTGTTTACACAGGTGGCTAATCAGTTGCCTTTGTTTTGGTAATGCCAACCTCTTGTTTATCACCCAGCTTTAGCACATCAAAGACACTGTTGCTTTCTCATGGCCCTGCGTCTGAGGTTCACACCAGCTAAGGCAAGAGGTTCACACGAGCTAATTCCCTACATTTCCCCGTTTTTTTTTTATTTGGCACCACAAAAATCTTATTAGTAAAAACTATCGTAAACCTTTCTTAACAAGACTTAAAACCCATTGTGACATTGAACCAAAAATAGACTGTAACTTGCTTTGTGTGATCTGTTCCCCAAAAGGTGTTTGAGAATTTGTGTTCATATATATACACTTATTCATATTCACCTACACATGTATACACTTCCATTCACCCACATCCACACGGTGGCCACCAGCACTCAAACACATTTCATACAAGCATACTTCTGTGTTCCATGTCACTGCGTTCCACAAACCTAAGAAATTATAATAATTCTCCAGTACCTTATAATGCTAGAGTTTCTTAACTACACAGATAAAACTAATCAGATAGACAAGCTTTCTTCCACCAATGCCTAGTGAGCAATCCAAAGGTCACACAACACACCATGCTTAAATTCTTACTCTCTATAATTATGTGCTTTAAAAATACTAAAAATTTGTGTTTAATAAACTGTGTTCTAGTAATATTAAAACAACTGTTAGCTACAACAGCTTCTGGTGGTGTCATAGTCGCAGGAATAACATCAACCTTGTTTCGAAGAACTAGTTTCTTTTCAAGGCTTCATCCATCATGCAGATAACTAGAAAACACCTGTGTGTAAAAACTTAGGGCTGGCAATGGCAGAGGAGTTGCAGAGAGCCCCATCACTTTAACTTCGGGTTTGCCACAGATGTCCGCAAAAGTTTTTTGGCAGCTGTACTTGATTTTTTAAGTCTCTCTGTCTGCTCTCGTAGTTCGATGTCGGACTCGGTGACGCGGGGAGCAGGCAGCGGCAGCAGCGCGATGGCGCGGGCCCGCTTGCGGCTTTTCTCCCCTCCTCCCGTTCCTACCGAAGCTGTCCCTCGCCGGGCTTGGTGGAGGCGGAGTCGCAGCAGCGGGAGTTGCTTTCGCGAACGGGCAGGCGGCGGCGGGCACGGCCGGGCAGGCAAGGCAAGGCACGGCGGCGCCGGCAGCGCACACAGGCAGCGCATGGCGGCGGGGGGGCCGTGGCAGCGGCGGGCGGAAACGGCGCGGCTTCTGGCCGAGGCAGCTCAGAGCGACTCCCGGCTCGGCGGCGCTGGCACAGGAGAGGTGGGAGGACCGGCTCCATGCGGCAGTACATCGGAGCCGGGTTCGGCTCCAGGCAGCAACAGGGCAGCAGCTTTAGAAGCAGCGACGGGAAAAACGGCAGCGGGGGCGGCGGAAAGCTCGCCGCGGGGGGAGGCACAGCTGGCAGTGGCCTCTCTGGCCTCCTGCATAGAGCTAAAACTGTTTAGGGCTAAAGACAAACTGCCGCTGGGGCCGCCGGCCGACGATCGGGCAGAAGCCTGCCCTTTGAAATTTGTCGGTAGCACGATTATTGAGATAATGAATAAAAGTTGAAAAACTGACTCGCTTTTTTGCTTTCAGTTTCGCTGCTCGCTAATGCAGCACTTTGATCTCTTCCCCTATCTGGTCCCTTATAGCATCCCGTATGGACACTTTAAAGGTAGCTTGAGCAGTAGGGATTAATAACCCTTTAAGGGCTTTTTCGTCATAATTAGAATCTCTCTCAGAGAGAATTAAACAGAGGAGCGTTCGCATGCCTCTTCTTCTTATGAAAGAGCGGACCCCATGCCCCCCTTCAGCTGCTCACCTGACCAGGGTGAGATTCCGCTTGTATTGCGGTTCTGCACGCAGCTTTAAATTCTTAACGCCGGGGGCAATGTCTTGTCTATCGTCTGTTTCTCTCGGCTCTTTCTGTTCGCCCTACGTCCCTCAGAACGGCGAAATCGGAGTCTCTGTTTGTCCAGACACCTGTTAGTTCCTTTTTAAAGTCTATACCTTAAACTCCTCGCTTTTCCGAAAAGCATTGGAGTACTGATAGTGCCACCTGTCCCTTCATTACCTAAACAACGTATTACCACGCTGTGTGCAGCCCTTTCCACGAGACTTTACGGCTTTGTCGGCGGGTCCCCTTCTTCAGGAGTTTTCCCGGGCGCTGGGTCCAACTATTTCGTTGCCGGAAGCGCGGAACTTAACCCCTTCGCCGTCCAAAATCCCCGAACGAGAGGCTTTCGGCAGCGGCAGGTTTGAGCTCTTTTCGCAACGTGGGACGCGGAGCGTAACTCTTTCGCCGTCCGAATTCCCCGAAAAGGAGGCGTCTGGTGGCGGCAAGTTGAGCTCTTTTTCGTCCAACCCTTTCGCCTACTTGCGCTGCACAACAAGACCGACCGAAGTTACTCGTCCAACCGCGGCCACGAGAACCCGACTTGGTTCTCCGGAATCCGACTTGATTCCAGCCCAGAAGTCCGACTTGACTTCTAGGGACCCCTCTTTGTCCCTGTCCACGGGCGCCAATTTGTCGGCGAGGAAAGCTCTGAACACTTAATGTAAGGATCCAAAACTCCGTTTATTGAAGATTGAAAGCAACTTAATATACACTGTATAATAGGCTCATACATATTGCAGGGATTAAGCTCCTAATTGGTGCTAAGTCAAGTGGTGATATCATCTCAACTCTCTTGCCTTGTTTACACAGGTGGCTAATCAGTTGCCTTTGTTTTGGTAATGCCAACCTCTTGTTTATCACCCAGCTTTAGCACATCAAAGACACTGTTGCTTTCTCATGGCCCTGCGTCTGAGGTTCACACCAGCTAAGGCAAGAGGTTCACACGAGCTAATTCCCTACAGTCTTCCACAATATTCTCATAGGCAAGAACTGGCTGAATGGCAGATCCCAGAGGGTTGTGATCAGCACCACAGCGTGCAGCCAGATGTCTGTAGCTACTGTGTTCCCCAGGGCTCAGTACTGGGTCCAGTCTTGTTCAGCTTATGATTGGCCTGGATGAGGGGACAGAGTGCACCATCAGCAAGTGTGCTGATGATACAAAACTGGGAGGAGTGGCTGATACCTCAGAGTGCTGTGCAACTGTTCTGTGAGACCTGGACAGGCTGGAGAGTTAATCAGAGAGGAACCTAATGAAGTTCTACAAAGGCAAGAGTGGGGTCCTGCACTTGGGGAAGAATAACCCCCTGCACCAGTACAGGCTGGGGGCCAACCTGCTGGAAAGCAGCTCTGCGGAGAAGGGCCTAGGGGTCCTGGTGGACAACAAGCTGCCCATGAGCCAGCAGTGTGTCCTTGTGGCCAAGAAGGCCAATGGTATCCTGGGTTGCATTAGGAAGAGCGTTGCCAGAAGGTTGAGGGAAGTGATCCTGCTCCTCTACTCAACCCTAGTGAGGCTGCATCTGGAGTGCTCTATCCAGTTTTGGGCTCCTCAGTACAGGAGAGACATGGAGCTCCTGCAGCAGGTTCAGCAGAGGGCAACAAAGATGATTAAGAGACTGGAGCATCTCTCTTACAAGAACAGGCTGAGGGAGCTGTGAGATGACCTTATCAAAGCATACAAATGTTTTAAGGGGAGGTGTCCAAGAGGACGGTGCTCAACTCCTCTTCAGTGGTGGTCAGGAACAGGAAAAGGGGCAATGGACACAAACTGAAACACATCTGAATATGAGGAAAAACTTTACTGTGAGTATGGCTGAGCACTAGAACAGGCTGCCCAGAGAGGCTGGAGATATTCTTTTCTGGAGATATTCAAAACCTGCCTGGACACAATTCCGTGCAACCTGCTCTATATGAACCTGCTTTAGTAAGAGGTTTGGACCAGGTGATCTCCAGAGGTCCCTTCCAACCCCAACCATTCTGTGATTCATTTCATAGCCATACAGCTTATGTTAGTACTGTTTTTGTGCAATCCAGACAAGAAGAGATGCTTGATAATGTTTCACAGTTGTTTCTAAGTAATGTGAGGAGTAAATCAGTAAAATATCTGGTATTCATGGTGTCTAAAAGCAAAATTAGAACCAACTGACAAATACTGAAGATTCATAGATATAGTACCAATTGATATAGTACCAATTAATTTTCTATGGCAGAAATTATCTTCAGTGAGAGTCAGAGCAGTTTAGTTTGAATGACTTTTCCTTCAAAAGAAGAGCAAAGGAAAGCTCATTTTCAGAGCTTTGCTGTATTAACTCTGATAATGCGAAGCTCCATTAGTTAAAAAAAATTAAAAAATCAAAATTCCTCTAAAATATGTGACATTGTCTGTTACTTGAAATCAGCCCTATTTATATGTAATTTTGAAAGAAATGTAAATGGCAATGGTGCTAATATAGGAACATGCACTTTTTGAAACAGTCTAAATTAAAATTAACAAAAAGCAAGCTGGTTGTTGCAAATGCTGTAGTCTAGAATCCATTTACATGTCCCATTTGATTCTTTGGGTACCTGCTAGTAGTTGAAATAGACATTTTTTGTCTAAAAATTTCATATGATCATGTTATATTTGCTTATATTTTTTCTTCCATAGGGATTTTATGTAAAAATTATTTTATTTTACATTTTAAGAAGATTCAGAAAGATGATATAACATCCTAAAAAACAAGGATGCAGGCTGTTAATCAATTTTGTATCACACTAAGATCTGCAGACATGGAGTTTATCTCTGGCAATGATCAATTCTTAGTATCCTTAGTAGCTGATACTAAGATCCTTGATCACCTGTTTAGCAAGAAAATATGAATAAAAGGTTTCTGCACGATCCTCATCTATTCTGTTGAACACACTGAATAATAACAGCTGGCCTTTGGTATAAAATACCCTTCTTGAAAGCACTAGGTGGCAGAGCAGTGTAGCTTTCCAGTAGGTGCAAAACAAAAGCCCGAGATCACAGATAAGATAGGAAACAGTGCACCTGTGTAAGAAAAACATTTGCAAAAGAACTTTTATAAATATGAAAAAAAATACAATAGTTGTTATGAAATCTAAACTAATACATTGTAATTAATTTTTCCAACTATAGTTAATTCAGTCTATACAGAGAACTAATGCACTGACTTTTGTGAATATTTATGCACTTCTCTTTGCTGGGTGAATTATTTGAATTGTACCTATCATTTTTCCTTAAATACAGGTGGCTTTGTATGTTCCTCTCTATGGCTAGTATATTCAGTTAGCTGACATTTTATTTATGCAGCTATAAAGTCCTAAAAGTAATAGATCTGGTGGCATTCCAATGAGTTTCCAAGCATAACTGTTGTGAGTTAATAGAGTCAATAAGGATCAATTTGCAAACAGCAGAGAGAAACTGAAAAGAAAAGGAAACCAATGTAGTCTTTAAAAGAATATTAGTTGCTCAGAAAGGAATAGAAGATTTTGTGCTCCTTCAAAGTTTTAAAATGTTTTGGAAGCACGCAAGTGATAAAGGTGCCTGTGTCTTTAGTACTTGTGAATTAATATTTAAATATGAGATACTAGCAAAAATCCTTCATTTATCTGGCATGACTGCATTGTGTAATTTATACAATGAATGAGGATCAGTAAAGACAAGGTGTTTCCAAATAATTTGCCTCACTCTTAACCTGCCAAAGACTTAAGAATGGGGCCAAAGGCAAGGAAAATCCATTAAAGGAATGAGTAGTATTACAGTAGTATAATAGTAGACTATGCAGCAGTGATGGATCTAGTTTTGCATACTCTTATGTATATTCCTAGGAGATTCTGTTGAAGTTAGGGGCATATAATTCAAGGCAGAATTTGGTCCAATGTGCTGAAACCCTGAGCATATATATATGCAAGTATATATACACATTTAATGCAGAGCATGTATACCAACCCAATTTGGTTTACAGCTGAAAACTAAGATTGAGTGTAGTAAATTGAGACAAATCAGTTGATACTTGAATTTCTTTCAAACATCTTGTATTTCAGTTTTCCCTGGTTGAGGTCAATACACAGACTCTTCTCTATACAAGATGATTCTGATGGAGTTGTTCTCACTACACAAGCATATAGAAATGTTCTGACATATCCTGGGTGTAAGCTAACCCTTTGAGATCAGCTCACGAGGCTCAAGAGGAATAGGTACCATAAATGCAGCATGTGACATGGTGTAGGAAGGAAAATCGGCCTCTACTTACGAAGCTGCCAGCTTTTGCATCCATCTCCAAGGAATACAATGTTTCTATTCTGAGCCCCATCACACAGGCTCATCAACTTGTCCAGCAATATGGTTTACAGCTCTGTTTCCCATTATGCTGTAGCTCTAGAGCACATCAGGTGACATTCTGTCAGTGGAACTAAGGATTTTGAACAGACTGTTGGAAAGATATACGTTTCATTTTATAATCTGGGATTACTATTTAATACAAAGAATAGTGACTTTGTAGGGGCTATATTGAATAGCTTAAGGCTCAAAATTGACAGGCCAGTCCTGTAGGGAAGGTCTGTTCTAAATATAGCGGGTTTGGAAGTTCCTACTCATTCATCTTTTGGCTGTTCATACTCAGTCATAGTCAGATCAAGTAGAGGATCTAAGGTGTTTTGAAGAATAACATCAGTTTTCTGTCCAGTTACAGATATCTTACATAATTCTGTCGCTCTTAAACAGGATAAATGATACCTTGATCTTCAAGAAGCCATTGACTTCAGTAGGATTTGTTTTAAAGGAAACTGTAATTCCAAGTGACTGAGAGTCAGGCTAAAAAACATCAAGCTGTTGGTTACAAAGTTACTTAATGAGATCATGAAATCTTTACTTATAAATTTTCATTTTTTTAAATTGAAATCAAAGAAATAAAAATTAATCCTGTCTGTTGCCAACACCCATCATGATACATCACTTGAACCCAAGAGTCCAGTTCTGCCATAGTCCTTTTGGATAAGGTCATTTATGAATAAATAATGTAATCTTTTAGGGGTTCAGAATAATGCTGACACATTTGAATTCTCTTGCCCAGATGAACTCTCTTGCCCCAGATGAATTTGTCTCAGATATTTTTGTCCAGCACAGAGCAGATTACCACAAAGTTGATACAAAAAAGGAATGGAGGAAGGGTTGAAGACCAAGAAGGTATAGTGATTGGCAAACATGTAGAAGTAAGAGGCATCCTGTCACTGTGTATGTAATATAAGGAGTACAACAGAAGTTACAGCATGAAATATACCTACGTTGTGCAACTGAATGAATAACTGCAAAGTGCTTGTGTGTGCAGCACTGCAGAAATGGGAGACATAGCATATACCACACCATCATGTGCTTTGATGTTAGCAATTCATATTGGAAGCAAAATGACACAATTACTACTGATAGGTGCCAGAAGAGCACAAAGGAATTCCCCAAAATTGCTCCCTTGGTCAGTGGCAGAGGAAGGAACTGAAGCTATTTGCAGATGTAGTGGGTTTCTGTGGCTGGGTTTTGGTAGCAAGGGGGCTACAGGAGTGGATTCTGTTAGAAGCTGGTAGAAGCTTCTTCTGTCTGGTGGACCCAATGCTAGCTGGCTCCAGGACTGGCTTCCTGCCGCTGGCCAAGCCTAAGCCAGTCAAGAGTGATAGTAACGCCTCTGTGATAATATATTTAAGAACCGAAGGTTGTTGCACAGGTGAAAAAATTCCAGCCAGGGAAAGGCAGAGTGAGAGCATGTGAACAACAATGTAGGCACAAGGTCAGTGCAGAAGGAGGAGCAGGAGTTTCTCCAGATGCTGGAACTGAGGCCCCTGCAGCCCGTGGTGCAGACCATGGTGGAGCAGCTGTGCCCGTGCAGCCCGTGGGGGACCACTGGGGTGCAAAGACTCACCTGCAGCCCATGGAGGAGACCATGCTGGAGCAGGTGGATGCATGAAGGAGGCTGTGATCCTGTGGGAGGCCCAAGATGGAGCAGGGTCCTGCCGGAGACCTGCAGCCCATGGAGAAAGGAGCCCACACTGGAGCAGGTTTTTCCCGGGTAGGACTTGTGGCCCCTCTGGGGGACCCACATCAGTACAGCTCATCCGTGAAGCACTGCACCCCATGGAGGAGTGACCCACGGGACAGCAGTTTCATGAAGAACTGTTGCCTGTGGGATGGACTCACACCAGAGAGGTCCATCAAGGACTGTCTCCAGTGGGAGGGACCCCATGGGAGCAGGGGAAGGACTCCTGTCCCTGAGGAGCGGCAAAAACAACAACTCACTGTAACCGCCATTCCCCATCCCCCTGCACCACTGGGGTGGGAGGAGAGAGAACATGGAAGGAAGGAGGGGTGGGGTAAAGGTGTGTTTAGGATTATTTTACTTCTCACTCTTTTGCTCTGACTCTGTTAGTAATATCAATTAATATCCCTACTATGAGTCTTTTTTGCCTCTGATGGTGACCAGTAAGTGATCTTTCTCAGTTCTTACCTCATGAATCCTTTGCTGTTTTTTTCTCTCCTCTGTCCAGTTGCAAGGGGGAATAAGAGAGTGACTTTAGTAGGTAGCTGGCATCCAGCCAGGGTCAACCAACTACAGCAGATTATCAGCCTGTTGTATTCTCTGCTGTGTCACAGGTTAGGGAATAATGACCATTATCACTTGCAGTGGCCATTAATGTAGTTAGGTTTACATTTTGATCAAGTAAACTGCTGCAAAGGTACCATGTATCAAAACATTTGATAGAACATAAGCCCATGAGGGCCTTTATACAGAGCTCTTCAGAAAAATCTGATTTATTAGTAAATGATGCCCCCTTAATTTTTATATTTTTTCTTCTTTCACTTGAGAACAGGAGGAAAACTGTGATTTTTGCAGGAAGCTTCCAAGGACCAAACCCAATCACTTCTCATCTGCAGAAACAGTGTCTTCCCCTACAAGAAAAGCCATTCTGTGCAGTAAGGTTATTTATAAAAGTATGACTCAGCTGGACAACAATGGCAGAATCTGTCCCCAGGAATTTTTAATGGATGAATCTAAAAATAAGTGTAGTCCTAGAAGTAAAAGATTTCTCCTCCACAAATTAGATTCCTTTAGTCCAGGAATAAGGTGCTTTCTTTATCTATTATATACAAGACATTCTGTCTAATAAGAAAAACAAACAAACAAACAATACAAGTGATAAAATTGTTTGGAAAGAAAAACAAACAAGAACATAAGATCCAGAGATCATTCACAACTAAAACCAGCAGTACCAATGTGCAAAGAATTGGTTTAGATCACTTCTCAAAGAAATAATTTTTCTTCTGAGACACTTCATGCTAAAAAAAAATGAAGGAATAGATTTTGCAATATTTTTTCCCTTTTCTTTCTGATCAAAGAGTTGTACTTTGCTTTCAAGCCCTCATTGTGTATCTTCCTCATGTTGCTGATTTGGCTGATATGAGTATCAGATTCAACAGGCAAACCGTTGAGAATAGGTAGTCTTGATCAAAAGTAATTTAATTCTTTTCTATTTATTGATGTTTTAATAACCCTGTTATAATTATTGATGTTTTAATAACCCATTGCAATGACTAAATCTTCCCAAGAGCATAGACATGGGCTTTGTTAATATGATTCTCAAGAATGCTATCTGTATCAGGAACATATCACTTGAAGAAGAGAAAAAAAGGATTCCACAACCTTTCACAGATCTTTTAGCTACATTTTGGTCTGAGAAATATGAACGAAAATCTAAGACTTTAAGCAAAATTCCTTTCTTTTCAAAGATAAAGTTGAAATGAAAAAAGTTTCACTAAGTTTTCCCAGCCTGTGGAAGTGAAAAAAATAAGACGAAAGTTCATTGCTGAATTTAAAGCTGTAGAGAGGATTGTCAGGCAGGCTACTTTTTGTTCATTCTATATCTGTATCCCAAGAGAATTCCTCTTATACATCTGCGGTCAGTGTTAATCATGATCACAAGTAGATCTCCTTAAAAGAGCAAGGAGCAGAAAAAGCTGTAAGGAAAATGTGAGTTACGAGTCCCCTACTTCAATAGTAAAATCCATAGTTAGTTTGGTCAAGTAACAGGCATCTACATTTCATAACTCAGCATCTCCCCCTAAGTGGTTACTGTAAGCTATGGTCCTTAGTGGGTATGTTGTCAATAACTGGAGAAAATTGTCCCCATCTCTCTGTGTCTCTGTTTTCTATCTTCATTGTTTCTGATTCTGTGATCACTGGCCTGCACAGAAGCACTAACAGCAGCTCTGCACTGACAGTCTCAGAGGAGTAGTTGTGGAAAGTGGTCATTCCCACTGACTGCTGAGGGACGACAAGAAAAGACAAAGCCTCGTAGAGACGGCACAAACCACATCTTGGTTTGGTTGTATGCAACCAGCGGCAGCAGGCTTGTGCCTGTGTGTGGTCTGTGTGTTTTCCTGACTGTGCCATGCACTGTGGCCCCTAAACGGTAAGGGACAGATTCTGCCAAATGTAGTGGCCAAAGGAAATATGGACTATCTGACCATCTCATGTTCTGAGGGAGCAGAGGCAAAGACTTTTATTCTTATTCCTGCTGCAAAAACTGCCAGCTATTGTCTTCCACAGCCTGCTTGGTTCTCTGCTTTCCTGGACTCCATCCATGAGGCAATTCTTACACCAATGCCTGAATATTTAGGCATTTGCATGATAACTTGGCCATTGTGGACTCCCCTATGCTGCTTACCACACTGCCAAAATATGCATAGATTTGGCATGTCTTGTGATTTCTCAGTCTAATCACTTATTTCCCCAGTTTGAAATGTTAAGAAAACACTGACTGTTTAAAACCTTCCTTAAAAGAAGATCTCACATTTTATACAGCCTGATTTTCTTAGTATCCTCCTCCTATTTTTTGCGAATGGCCTTGGGGCTAATTTCACCTTTGGTAAACTATTGATCTAAGCAGTGTATAGGGGGAAAAGCGTGGTTCCATATTTCCAACCAACCTACTGCTGGGCTCTGCAGTAGTCCCTGTGAATTTTGCAACAAATGAGTTCCTGCAGGGCTGAAGTTAAGCCATATGTTCAGGCTTCCTCCATGTTTTGTTTGAAATCTTGGACTGGCGCAATTCCTGCTGTCTTCCTCAGTCATTTTCCAGTAAAGCAAAATATAGAGCCAAAGCTCAAGAACTGGTCAACAGCTTGGTGCAAATTACTTACAGCATTCAGTCCCTGAGACAGTCAATAAACATGGAGGACTCTCTGTACCTTGTTGACTTCTTCTTTCCGGTTTGTATTTTCCTTTAAAGAAAAGGACACTGTGCTTTTGTGAAATTCAACTCCAACAAAAGAAGGCTTTGTGTCTGCACAGTTCCAGTGGCAGCAATACATAACACTAATAACAATGAAGAGCCCGTGCTGAGAAGGATCCTCCATTTCCTCACCCAGAGATGTGTATCCAACTTTTTTTTATTTCTGATCAGCTTGAAAGACAGAGACAACATACAGAAGAAGAGATCCGCTGCATCACTCATTATGCTGAGACTAAAATGGCTTTATATCTTATTTTAGCCACAGAGGAAGTCCCAGGGCCACAGGGGATTATCAGTAAAGCAGCAGTATGGAAATGTGTATGGAGGGGGGACTGAACAGCTGGAGAGTACTCAGTGCTGGTACTCTGTAGGGAAAGCAGAGATCTCAGCATAAATGTCAAGATCATGCTGTAAGCACATTGATCTCGCAAGGCTGTGTAAAGACAGTATGGACTGTTAGTTGTGGACCACCACCAGTTGTAGAGTTTATATTCCATAATGATCATCATGGTTTTGATTCACTTGCCATGTGCTGCATCTGGCTGCAACACCTTTCAATTAATTTATGCACTGTTTTTCTCAAAGCCAGCAGGAAGCTGCATTTCATAATTAATTTTTTTTAATATTATATCGATGTATGAGAAGTGCTTTAATTAGCCCAGCACTTTCCTTGAGGGGTAAGGGGTTTTTTTCTACTACTTATTCACACATATTCCATATATTCTTCTAAGCAGGGGAAAATTGACTTACTATTTTAAGAACTGTTATTGCCTAAACAAGTTCTCTAACAGAAAAATTAATTACTTCATTGCTTTGTTCAGAAATTCTTTTCAAGTGGATGACCTTTTCACAAGCTAATAACTAGAAATGTGGATCAATATGGGAAGCATATATGCAAATTTAGCAGCTGAAAGCAAGCTGCAATAAGGATACTTAATTATGTCATTAAAAATGCCTTTTTACTTTCTCTCTGCCATGTCACGTATAATCCCAAATCTGTTCTTCCTCTTGCTTCACACATTCCTTTGTCTCAGTGAAGCTATCCACTTTCTTTCACTATTCCCACATCTCTGACCCATCTGTTACACCATAGAATGGTTTGGGTTGGAAGGAACCTTAAAGATATCTAGTTCCAACCTGCTGCCACAGGCAGGGACACTTTCTTCCCATATTTTCCTTCTTCCCATATTTTTTTCTAAGGGCTGGGGAGTTGGACTAGATGATCTCCAGAGGTCCCTTCTAACAATTCAGTGATTCTGTGGTTTATATTTTTCATCTTTAGCTATTATATGAAACACTTATTTTCACCTTTCTAAAGTTTGAGAGAGCTTATGCTCTTCCCTAGCTCCTGAAAAGAAATGTTTCCTTGTTCTTCTGATGCCCTGCCTTAAAGTGTGTTTGAGACCTGATATTTTCACTTAGTTTACTGGGGAAGCCACAAGGACACACAAAAGCTTTGTTTAGGAAAGGTGATGGGAATTGTTATTAAGAAAGAAAAACACAAAGGCAGAAAAATATGGAGGCAGGGAGGAAATAAGGGAAATCCTGTGTGTTCAGAGATTAGGCTCAGATGGAGAATCACTCCAGGACTCGCTCTCCCAGATGTGTGTGTGCAGCCCCAGCTGCATTCCTAGAGTGCTCTACCTCACATGCTCAGTTGTGGGTTTTTCCACTCTTCTACTTAATAATTTAACTGGTGAGATTGAGCAACTACTGACTAAATTATTGAAGGTGTAATTAAACTGGCAAGAGTTGAGTGGAGCATGTGAGCAGCTTCTTAGCAAAATAAATGTTTCACAATGAAATGAAATGTGAAAGCTAAGTTCAGTTACTACCTTGAACTTTTTCCCCCCATAAATAGCTGATGCACCAGTGCAGTAATTGTGAATACCGGTAGTGAGTCTTCAGGAAAACCACCCAGCCTTTTGGAAGGTGACTGACTTCTGACACCACAGGGAAAAACGAAGTCTCATCTTCCACTTCTTTATCTTCTGTAGTAGCAATGATGAGCTCCTGTTTAAAGGCAAGGTCATGACCCTACATACAAGTCTGGGTAAATATTGAGCTATTGTATGCAAAAATTTATCAGCCTCTGCACTGCAAAGATTAATACAGACAGTGAAACTGCTTCCTGGTTGCCTGGAGTTCCTCTAAGGTAGAGATAAGGAGCTCACAATTTTGTCCTATGTGTAGCAGAGTTCTAAAGGGCTGTGACAAAGATATAACTCAGCTCAGTAAAATTAGACCTGATAATGAAGAAAAGGTTATTTTAGGGGGGCTTCCTTTTTGAAAGACTTTGGCTAATTTGGCTGTCTTGCTGTAACCTAAGAAGGCATAATCCAGCTGTGGAAATCAGGTTTGATAGGATTTTATTTAGCCTAGTAAATGCTCACATTAATTCTGAGATTTAATAATTCCAGAGCTGAGAGCTATGCTGGGATGAAGTTGTGATGGATGACTTTATCATTCAAGTTATTCCAGCTCCTATGGGGTGAAACTTTAAGCTAAAAAATGCATCTTTTCCTGCTTTGCCTCCTTACATTTGAGTTTGTGACTATAGTTAATGGGAGATGGCATTTCCCAGGGAATTTTTTCCCCCCACATCACATTTTGCTGCTTAGCTGGTTTTGGTTGGTTCTTTTGGAGTTTGTTATCCTTTATCCTCTGAAGAGGAAGAAAAATTGTATTAATAAGATACAGTTGGCATAACTTTCCCTTCACAAACATTGGGTCGGAGAAGCAGGATGTGGCCCATCCATTTTGCCTCTACCTGCTCCAGTACAGAAATAGCCTTCACTTTGCAAGTGTGATTGAAGTAACATCCAAGCAGCATTTGATCCAACATCATGGTGTGGCTGGTCCCAGTCACACTGTAGCTCCTAGTTTTATTTAATAGCCTGAGAAACCCCTATGTTCAGCAGAATTTGTGGGGAAACCTGTAGTTGTGTAAGGAAGGCAGAAGTGAAAAGGTGTGGAGAAATTGAGATAATTTAATGAAACAAATACTTTGGCATTTCAAAAAAAAAAAAACAAAAAAACCCAAACACAAACCACAGTGTAAGCACTTTAAAATAAAGAGGAATTTATCTCCATAAACATAGGCTGCTTTGAAAATTTTACATAAATTCTGTAGTTGTATATTTCATTTTTTTATTTGTTCTGGCTTAGCTTTTTTGAACAGTTAATGACCACTGAGCCCCACTGCCCACTGATTGTTTCTGTCTAGTCCAGATCCTCTTGGGAAAATGGTGAAGTTAATATATTGAGCAATTATCCTATGACCCGAGATATGCCAGTAATATAGTCTGATAATGAAAAAATAAGTGTTGCCAGAGACAAAAGGCAGGTGAAATATGGTTTATTTTGTGATTGTGTGAGTTGGTAAGGAACAAGACAGTTGTCATAAAGAGAAGTTAAGCTCCACACCCTCCCAGGTATATGAAGGCAAACATCATATTGTGTATGCTAGCAAGCATTCTGAGAACTTCTTTAAACAGAGAATAAAGTGGCAAAGTGAGACTTGTATGAGATTCCTTAGATGATTTCTGATGAATTGGCAGAGATAAAATTGACTCTGCAGCAGAAATCTGACTCACAAGAGTCTTGAAAGCAAATATTCTCAGCGCTTCAGGCAATTATATATGTTTGGCAAATAAACTCTAGTATTCCCTCAACTTGCTCTCTTCCAAAAGTCTCCTTTCCTGCTTCTTTTGTGTTGAACTTATGGTCTTCACCTCACCAATTTGAGATAAAACAGAAGCAAGATGCATTTACACAAGGCACTGTATTTTGTTGCATTTCAGCTAGTTACTATACTACTGACCTTTCCCTCAAAACTATCCTAGACTAAACTTCTTCAGTAAAGTCGTGTGTGAGACAACTGCCAAACACATTACAGGTCACAAAGATGCCAGACTTGTGAGGAAAACAAGCACTGGGAATAAGAAAACTTGTGTTGAATCATGAAGAATGGGTAAGCCAAAAAAAGGATGCAGAATGAAACAGGGAGAATGAACAAAGGAGCTGGAGGCAGATACTGGTAGAGACCCAAGTCACTTCCCACTGAGCCAAACTCACGTCCTGCATCCTTACTGGTGTGTGACAGTGAAGGCTGGCAAGGTTCCCTTCTGCTGTCATTGAGGTTGGGGTGTAGGCACCTCAAGCATAGTTGCCAAACTGCATTCTGGCAGGTTTTGCAAGAAACCTGCAGCATTTTGAGGGAGACAGTTACAAGAAGCAGCAGCTACCACTGAGAGACAAACTCAGCAGAAAGGATAAGTGCTGTTATCCACACAGGCACATCACACCAGCCGTACATCTCCCACTGAGTTCTTGTCAGCATGCTGATTTGGGAAATAAATACATGGTCTGACACACCAGCCTTGCAAGTTGCTGAACCCTTGGTGAAACTGTTGTCAGCTGTAATGAGCAAAGCTTCAGAACTTTTTCGTTTTATCCAGGTTGCAACAATCACACAGTCACAGCTCCAGATCATATTGTGCCTCTTCTGATCTCTTGTGCTGTGCCTCCAAGATGGAAAGCTCTGTCTAGTGCAAAGTCTGCCACTAGGCCTCCAGCTGCTTTCTCTTCCTGCAGACACTTACGCAGACACTTGCTAGGTTTTCAGCTTTGCGTGTCCTTGGTCCCTCGGACCACTTGTCCTTTGGGTAGGAAAAGCCAATAACTGTATGTGATTTTATAGGTTATACTGCTTCCAAAAATATTAATTTAAACCCAAATTTTATCTTCCTATAAGAAATAATCCAAAAGAAAATGATGGCCTCTTCTTCCTCTCCCTCTTATCCTGCTCAATGAAGATATATGATGAGTGAGAATACAGAACGTCCATCTATGCTCCCCCCAGTTTTTCAATAATATTTTCAAGCCTTAGGTCTCTACTGATGTTTTGTTCTATTTTTTAAAAAAATGGAAAAAAGGAAAAACAAAATTTAGTTTTCAGCCAGCCCTCTTTCAAAACACCAGAGTAGATCTCTTATCCAGATTCAATGAACTTTTCCCACAGGTGCCAGCATCATGAAAACTCAGAAATGCAAAATCAAAACAACTGAGCAAATTAGCTGTGTGCATGAAAAATTTACCTTCTTTGGGAGAAGGATGAAGATGTTGGGGAGGAGAAGCTGGGGGACAAAAAAGAAAAGGATATTTTCCTCTTGGAAAATTTGTTGTCAGATTTGCAAATTTTCAAAGATGCAGAAAAAAATGCAGTCATCTGAATCTCTAGTTTAATACTTTACTGTGCTGTGTTTTGTGATGGGAAAACAAATTTTTTTCTGAAAGGAAAACCAGAATAATATGTTCATGTCTGCTAATTATGGGATTTATCCAAGGTCTTCTATACTGCTGTTTCACAAGTATCCCAGGAATGTATACAGTGGTGGTGCATGTTTGTCACTTGTGGTCTTAGCAACATCCTCAACTTGGGTTTAAGGCAGTGCCTCGAGGGGTGAGAAGCAAGTTGATCTTCAAGGAAGCCATGCAGGCATTAGCCAGTGCACTGAGGCAGCCAACAGAAACACTAGTTAGTGTTCAATTGGGTTATAACAGCATATCTGCATGCAAGTAAGTGGAGACCACTGCTTCCTTGCAGCCTAACCCCCTTCAAGTGATTGACTTGTTGCCAAAGCAGCTGGATGTATTTGCGGTAACTTCCAAGCGAGGTGAACAGATCGATGGCACCATGTGTGCTACCGCAATGGAGGGAAATCCCATTCTGAATTTAGGAGGTTGTGGTTGTCCATCAAGAGGAATGCCTTTTGTTTGTATACAGAATCACCAAAGCATTAAGATTTATCTAAGAAGGGACCTGCTTATCACGAATGCTCCACAGGAAGGAGGCCACGTTAAGTCAAAGTGGTGAAATTCCAGATTTGAGTTCCTACAGAATTTCTACAGCTGCTCAAAATTTGGTGTGGCAGTCTAGATGAGAAACCCACAGGGCTTAGCTTTTTTCAAAAGGAACCTCAAACCTAAACCACCCCAAATTAATTAATTTTATGTGTAGATATCAAGTTTTTTAGGATGATGTGTTTACTTGTGTTGAGGCTAAACAGAATGAGCTCCCAGGTAGGCTATAATTTCCTTTAATAACATTATTTACAATAAAAGCACAGATAATTCCTGAGACAACGAAGCATTCACTGTTGCCTGAAAACAGTGTTGTAAAAGGGCATGAGCAGCAGACTTTAGACTGGACATAAGGAAGAAATATTTTGCAGTGAGGGTAATGAGGCACTGGAACAGGTTGCTCAGATAGATTGTGATGCCCCATCCCTGGAAGTGTTCAAGGCCAGGTTGGGTGGGGATTAGAGCAATCGGATCCAGTGGGTTGCGTCCCTGGCCATGGCAGAAAGGTTGGACTGGATGATCTTTAAAGGTCCCTTCCAACCCAAACCTTTCTGTGGTTCTAAGGTTTTGCTCCCACTCCTGTGGACATTTTCCTTCTTGCACCAGGGGTATTTTCCTGTGCAGCAGAATAACAGAACTTGTGAAAATGTATATGCTTACTGGAAGTAATACAAAGTCATCTTTGGAAAGTCCTGTTGCTCAGGTCCCTAGGTGCCTTTTTGCACAGACTCCCGGATGCTAAAGGAAATGTAAATTTGGTGGGTTGCAACTGCCTAAGATGACTCCAGCTGAGGGGAAGCCTCATACAGTACATGTTACAGCAGCTGTAGTGATTCCTGTGCCAGTGCTGTGTGGGGTTGCTGCATGGCATATGCTACAAACGGCCTGAAAAAAAAATCAGAAAAAAATGAGTAATGAGATTAGGTGAGATACTGTTATATTCTCTAGACTTGATGTGGGGATGTAGGGCTGTGCGATGCTCCTGAACAGTCCAGGCTTTGATGTGTTACTCCCTGGGAGCCTTCAGCTCTCTAGAAGTGCAGGTGAGGGGATCACTAGCTGGCTTTCTTGGAGGAGGTTACAGCTCTTGTAGGACCCTACAGAGGACAAATTCTCCCAGCTCCTCGCTGGAGCTTGGGCCACCGTGCTGAGAAGCTGCCAGGCCCACAGCATCAGGCACTGCTTTCCACAGTGCACGAAGCAAATAGAAAGTATCGCTCCTTTGAAAACTGTCCTGAAGAAAACAATTTACTCAATCATTCTTAGCATCACAATCTCAGAAGCCAGTCTTTGCTGGAATGAAGAAAGAGGCATTCATTTAATAAATTATGAGGAGCAGCCTGGCTCAATGCACAGCTTCTTAATAGTACTTGGCAGTGCTACTGCTTGTGATGATATCCTTAATGCATTTGCTACTGAATAAGTAATAGATTTTCCCAATGCGATTGCACATTCTGCTCAACTCACTTTTCTTGAATATTCAGGCGTTCTCTCTCAGATAATAGGATTATTTTGTTGAAATGAATAATCTTGTAGCCTAGATTTCTTTTGGGTTTCTATTAATTACCATGGTGTTATTTGTTTGCAAGAGGAAAATTTAGTCCCTGAACCCAAGCAGCATTTGCCTAACATTAAGTAAGTGCAAGCGAAGTCACATTGATCCTTACATGATATGTTGCTATTTCTACATGTTCAAGGACCATACTGAATCCTTGCACATTAGGCTCAGTTATTTAAAAGAGATCTTCTTTTATTCTTTGAATTGTTTTTTTATATGGAGATAGTTTTGCTTGACTGTGTATTACAGAGGAAATTTAGGTGCTTGAAAAATTAGGATTGCAGCATCTTTTTTTTCTTATTCACTGTTAACAACTAGCTCTGTTTGAGCATAAGTGAGGATTCTGCTCTCTGAGTAAGCTTCACCCAGTATCTGGGCAGAGGATGAATCAGCATTGCATCTTCTCCTTGTAGCCAACAGGCTGTTAGCTAGTGCATTCACCTATATAGGAGGCCTCAGTTCAAAACGTCCCTCGGTCTAGGAAACTTGACCTATATCCCTCAAAGCCCAAGACACTG